>NC_086451.1:333483112-333763112 GCF_028390025.1 Pseudophryne corroboree
TAGATGGATGAATAGTATAGTTTTTATGGACGACGAGTGACGACACAGAGGTAGGTACAGCAGTGGCCTACCGTACTGCTTTATACAGTATAATGGACCTGGTGGACACTGTCAGCAGACTGCATTTATAGTATAAAAAAAAAGACACCACAGGTATACAATGTAGATGGATGGATAGTATACTTTATGGACGACGAGTGACGACACAGAGGTAGGTACAGCAGTGGCCTACCATACTGCTATATACAGTATAATGGACCTGGTGAACACTGTCAGCAGACTGCGTTTATAGTGTATAAAAAAAGACACCACAGGTATACAATGTAGATGGACGGATAGTATACTCTATGGACGATGAGTGACGACACAGAGGTAGGTACAGCAGTGGCCTACCGTACTGCTATATACAGTATAATGGACCTGGTGGACACTGTCTGCAGGCTGCGTTTATAGTATAAAAAAAAAGACACCACAGGTATACAATGTAGATGGATGGATAGTATACTTATGGACGACGAGTGACGACACAGAGGTAGGTACAGCAGTGGCCTACCGTACTGCTATATACAGTATAATGGACCTGGTGGACACTGTCAGCAGACTGCGTTTATAGTATAAAAAAAGACACTACAGGTATACAATGTAGATGGATGGATAGTATACTTTATGGACGATGAGTGACGACACAGAGGAGTTTACAGCAGTGGCCTACCGTACTGCTATATACAGTATAATGGACCTGGTGGACCCTGTCAGCAGACTGCGTTTATAGTATAAAAAAAAGACACCACAGGTATACAATGTAGATGGATGGATAGTATAGTTTTTATGGACGATGAGTGACGACACAGAGGTAGGTACAGCAGTGGCCTACCGTACTGCTATATACAGTATAATGGACCTGGTGGACACTGTCAGCAGACTGCGTTTATAGTATTAAAAAAAAGACACCACAGGTATACAATGTAGATGGATGGATAGTATACTTATGGACGACGAGTGACGACACAGAGGTAGGTACAGCAGTGGCCTACCGTACTGCTATATACAGTATAATGGACCTGGTGGACACTGTCAGCAGACGGCGTTTATAGTATAAAAAAAAAGACACCACAGGTATACAATGTAGATGGATGGATAGTATAGTTTTTATGGACGATGAGTGACGACACAGAGGTAGGTACAGCAGTGGCCTACCGTACTGCTATATACAGTATAATGGACCTGGTGGACACTGTCAGCAGACTGCGTTTATAGTATTAAAAAAAAGACACCACAGGTATACAATGTAGATGGATGGATAGTATACTTATGGACGACGAGTGACGACACAGCGGTAGGTACAGCAGTGGCCTACCGTACTGCTATATACAGTATAATGGACCTGGTGGACACTGTCAGCAGACTGCATTTATAGTATAAAAAAAAAGACACCACAGGAATGCAATGTAGATGGATGGATAGTATAGTTTTTATGGACGACGAGTGACGACACAGAGGTAGGTACAGCAGTGGCCTACCGTACTGCTATATACAGTATAATGGACCTGGTGGACACTGTCAGCAGACTGCGTTTATAGTATAAAAAAAAAGACACCACAGGTATACAATGTAGATGGATGGATAGTATACTTTATGGACGACGAGTGACGACACAGAGGTAGGTACAGCAGTGGCCTACCGTACTGCTATATACAGTTTAATGGACCTGGTGGACACTGTCAGCAGACTGCGTTTATAGTATAAAAAAAAGACACCACAGGTATACAATGTAGATGGATGGATAGTATAGTTTTTATGGACGACGAGTGATGACACAGAGGTAGGTACAGCAGTGGCCTACCGTACTGCTATATACAGTATAATGGACCTGGTGGACACTGTCAGCAGACTGCGTTTACAGTATAAAAAAAAGACACCACAGGTATACAATGTAGATGGACGGATAGTATACTTTATGGACGACGAGTGACGACACAGAGGTAGGTACAGCAGTGGCCTACCGTACTGCTATATACAGTATAATGGACCTGGTGGACACTGTCAGCAGGCTGCGTTTATAGTATAAAAAAAAGACACCACAGGTATACAATGTAGATGGATGGATAGTATACTTTATGGACGACGAGTGACGACACAGAGGTAGGTACAGCAGTGGCCTACCGTACTGCTATATACAGTATAATGGACCTGGTGGACACTGTCAGCAGACTGCGTTTATAGTATAAAAAAAAGACACCACAGGTATACAATGTAGATGGATGGATAGTATAGTTTTTATGGACGACGAGTGACGACACAGAGGTAGGTACAGCAGTGGCCTACCGTACTGCTATATACAGTATAATGGACCTGGTGGAAACTGTCAGCAGACTGCATTTATAGTATAAAAAAAAAGACACCACAGGTATACAATGTAGATGGATGGATAGTATACTTTATGGATGACGAGTGACGACACAGAGGTAGGTACAGCAGTGGCCTACCGTACTGCTATATACAGTATAATGGACCTGGTGGACACTGTCAACAGACTGCGTTTACAGTATAAAAAAAAAGACACCACAGGTATACAATGTAGATGGACGGATAGTATACTTTATGGACGATGAGTGACGACACAGAGGTAGGTACAGCAGTGGCCTACCGTACTGCTATATACAGTATAATGGACCTGGTGGACACTATCAGCAGGCTGCGTTTATAGTATAAAAAAAAGACACCACAGGAATACAATGTAGATGGATGGATAGTATACTTTATGGACGACGAGTGACGACACAGAGGTAGGTACAGCAGTGGCCAACCGTACTGCTATATACAGTATAATGGACCTGGTGGACACTGTCAGCAGACTGCGTTTATAGTATAAAAAAAAGACACCACAGGTATACAATGTAGATGGATGGATAGTATACTTTATGGACGACGAGTGACGACACAGAGGTAGGTACAGCAGTGGCCAACCGTACTGCTATATACAGTATAATGGACCTGGTGGACACTGTCAGCAGACTGCGTTTATAGTATAAAAAAAAGACACCACAGGTATACAATGTAGATGGATGGATAGTATACTTTATGGACGACGAGTGACGACACAGAGGTAGGTACAGCAGTGGCCTACCGTACTGCTATATACAGTATAATGGACCTGGTGGACACTGTCAGCAGACTGCATTTATAGTATAAAAAAAAGACACCACAGGAATACAATGTAGATGGATGGATAGTATAGTTTTTATGGACGACGAGTGACGACACAGAGGTAGGTACAGCAGTGGCCTACCGTACTGCTTTATACAGTATAATGGACCTGGTGGACACTGTCAGCAGACTGCATTTATAGTATAAAAAAAAAGACACCACAGGTATACAATGTAGATGGATGGATAGTATACTTTATGGACGACGAGTGACAACACAGAGGTAGGTACAGCAGTGGCCTACCATACTGCTATATACAGTATAATGGACCTGGTGAACACTGTCAGCAGACTGCGTTTATAGTGTATAAAAAAAGACACCACAGGTATACAATGTAGATGGACGGATAGTATACTCTATGGACGACGAGTGACGACACAGAGGTAGGTACAGCAGTGGCCTACCGTACTGCTATATACAGTATAATGGACCTGGTGGACACTGTCAGCAGGCTGCGTTTATAGTATAAAAAAAAAGACACCACAGGTATACAATGTAGATGGATGGATAGTATACTTATGGACGACGAGTGACGACACAGAGGTAGGTACAGCAGTGGCCTACCGTACTGCTATATACAGTATAATGGACCTGGTGGACACTATCAGCAGACTTCATTTATAGTATAAAAAAAAAGACACCACAGGTATACAATGTAGATGGATGGATAGTATACTTATGGACGACGAGTGACGACACATAGGTAGGTACAGCAGTGGCCTACCGTACTGCTATATACAGTATAATGGACCTGGTGGACACTATCAGCAGACTGCGTTTATAGTATAAAAAAAAGACACTACAGGTATACAATGTAGATGGATGGATAGTATACTTTATGGACGATGAGTGACGACACAGAGGAGTTTACAGCAGTGGCCTACCGTACTGCTATATACAGTATAATGGACCTGGTGGACACTGTCAGCAGACTGCGTTTATAGTATAAAAAAAAGACACCACAGGTATACAATGTAGATGGATGGATAGTATAGTTTTTATGGACGACGAGTGACGACACAGAGGTAGGTACAGCAGTGGCCTACCGTACTGCTATATACAGTATAATGGACCTGGTGGACACTGTCAGCAGACTGCGTTTATAGTATTAAAAAAAAAGACACCACAGGTATACAATGTAGATGGATGGATAGTATACTTATGGACGACGAGTGACGACACAGAGGTAGGTACAGCAGTGGCCTACCGTACTGCTATATACAGTATAATGGACCTGGTGGACACTGTCAGCAGACTGCGTTTATAGTATAAAAAAAAGACACCACAGGTATACAATGTAGATGGATGGATAGTATAGTTTTTATGGACGATGAGTGACGACACAGAGGTAGGTACAGCAGTGGCCTACCGTACTGCTATATACAGTATAATGGACCTGGTGGACACTGTCAGCAGACTGCGTTTATAGTATTAAAAAAAAGACACCACAGGTATACAATGTAGATGGATGGATAGTATACTTATGGACGACGAGTGACGACACAGCGGTAGGTACAGCAGTGGCCTACCGTACTGCTATATACAGTATAATGGACCTGGTGGACACTGTCAGCAGACTGCATTTATAGTATAAAAAAAAAAGACACCACAGGAATACAATGTAGATGGATGGATAGTATAGTTTTTATGGACGACGAGTGACGACACAGAGGTAGGTACAGCAGTGGCCTACCGTACTGCTATATACAGTATAATGGACCTGGTGGACACTGTCAGCAGACTGCGTTTATAGTATAAAAAAAAAGACACCACAGGTATACAATGTAGATGGATGGATAGTATACTTTATGGACGACGAGTGACGACACAGAGGTAGGTACAGCAGTGGCCTACCGTACTGCTATATACAGTATAATGGATCTGGTGGACACTGTCAGCAGACTGCGTTTATAGTATAAAAAAAAGACACCACAGGTATACAATGTAGATGGATGGATAGTATAGTTTTTATGGACGACGAGTGATGACACAGAGGTAGGTACAGCAGTGGCCTACCGTACTGCTATATACAGTATAATGGACCTGGTGGACACTGTCAGCAGACTGCGTTTACAGTATAAAAAAAAAGACACCACAGGTATACAATGTAGATGGACGGATAGTATACTTTATGGACGACGAGTGACGACACAGAGGTAGGTACAGCAGTGGCCTACCGTACTGCTATATACAGTATAATGGACCTGGTGGACACTGTCAGCAGGCTGCGTTTATAGTATAAAAAAAAGACACCACAGGTATACAATGTAGATGGATGGATAGTATACTTTATGGACGACGAGTGACGACACAGAGGTAGGTACAGCAGTGGCCTACCGTACTGCTATATACAGTATAATGGACCTGGTGGACACTGTCAGCAGACTGCATTTATAGTATAAAAAAAAAGACACCACAGGAATACAATGTAGATGGATGGATAGTATACTTTTTATGGACGACGAGTGACGACACAGAGGTAGGTACAGCAGTGGCCAACCATACTGCTATATACAGTATAATGGACCTGGTGGACTCTGTCAGCAGACTGCATTTATAGTATAAAAAAAAGACACCACAGGTATACACTGTAGATGGATGGATAGTATACTTTATGGACGACGAGTGACGACACAGAGGTAGGTACAGCAGTGGCCTACCGTACTGCTATATACAGTATAATGGACCTGATGGACACTGTCAGCAGACTGCATTTATAGTATAAAAAAAAAGACACCACAGGAATACAATGTAGATGGATGGATAGTATAGTTTTTATGGACGACGAGTGACGACACAGAGGTAGGTACAGCAGTGGCCTACCGTACTGCTTTATACAGTATAATGGACCTGGTGGACACTGTCAGCAGACTGCATTTATAGTATAAAAAAAAAGACACCACAGGTATACAATGTAGATGGATGGATAGTATACTTTATGGACGACGAGTGACGACACAGAGGTAGGTACAGCAGTGGCCTACCATACTGCTATATACAGTATAATGGACCTGGTGGACACTGTCAGCAGACTGCTTTTATAGTGTATAAAAAAGACACCACAGGTATACAATGTAGATGGACGGATAGTATACTTTATGGATGACGAGTGACGACACAGAGGTAGGTACAGCAGTGGCCTACCGTACTGCTATATACAGTATAATGGACCTGGTGGACACTGTCAGCAGGCTGCGTTTATAGTATAAAAAAAAAGACACCACAGGTATACAATGTAGATGGATGGATAGTATACTTATGGACGACGAGTGACGACACAGAGGTAGGTACAGCAGTGGCCTACCGTACTGCTATATACAGTATAATGGACCTGGTGGACACTATCAGCAGACTGCATTTATAGTATAAAAAAAAAAGACACCACAGGTATACAATGTAGATGGATGGATAGTATACTTATGGACGACGAGTGACGACACAGAGGTAGGTACAGCAGTGGCCTACCGTACTGCTATATACAGTATAATGGACCTGGTGGACACTGTCAGCAGACTGCGTTTATAGTATAAAAAAAAGACACCACAGGTATACAATGTAGATGGATGGATAGTATAGTTTTTATGGACGACGAGTGACGACACAGAGGTAGGTACAGCAGTGGCCTACCGTACTGCTATATACAGTATAATGGACCTGGTGGACACTGTCAGCAGACTGCATTTATAGTATAAAAAAAAAAGACACCACAGGAATACAATGTAGATGGATGGATAGTATAGTTTTTATGGACGACGAGTGACGACACAGAGGTAGGTACAGCAGTGGCCTACCGTACTGCTATATACAGTATAATGGACCTGGTGGACACTATCAGCAGACTTCATTTATAGTATAAAAAAAAAAGACACCACAGGTATACAATGTAGATGGATGGATAGTATACTTATGGACGACGAGTGACGACACAGAGGTAGGTACAGCAGTGGCCTACCGTACTGCTATATACAGTATAATGGACCTGGTGGACACTGTCAGCAGACTGCGTTTATAGTATAAAAAAAAGACACCACAGGTATACAATGTAGATGGATGGATAGTATAGTTTTTATGGACGACGAGTGACGACACAGAGGTAGGTACAGCAGTGGCCTACCGTACTGCTATATACAGTATAATGGACCTGGTGGAAACTGTCAGCAGACTGCATTTATAGTATAAAAAAAAAGACACCACAGGTATACAATGTAGATGGATGGATAGTATACTTTATGGACGATGAGTGACGACACAGAGGTAGGTACAGCAGTGGCCTACCGTACTGCTATATACAGTATAATGGACCTGGTGGACACTGTCAGCAGACTGCATTTATAGTATAAAAAAAAAGACACCACAGGAATACAATGTAGATGGATGAATAGTATAGTTTTTATGGACGACGAGTGACGACACAGAGGTAGGTACAGCAGTGGCCTACCGTACTGCTTTATACAGTATAATGGACCTGGTGGACACTGTCAGCAGACTGCATTTATAGTATAAAAAAAAAGACACCACAGGTATACAATGTAGATGGATGGATAGTATACTTTATGGACGACGAGTGACGACACAGAGGTAGGTACAGCAGTGGCCTACCATACTGCTATATACAGTATAATGGACCTGGTGAACACTGTCAGCAGACTGCGTTTATAGTGTATAAAAAAGACACCACAGGTATACAATGTAGATGGACGGATAGTATACTCTATGGATGACGAGTGACGACACAGAGGTAGGTACAGCAGTGGCCTACCGTACTGCTATATACAGTATAATGGACCTGGTGGACACTGTCAGCAGGCTGCGTTTATAGTATAAAAAAAAAGACACCACAGGTATACAATGTAGATGGATGGATAGTATACTTATGGACGACGAGTGACGACACAGAGGTAGGTACAGCAGTGGCCTACCGTACTGCTATATACAGTATAATGGACCTGGTGGACACTATCAGCAGACTTCATTTATAGTATAAAAAAAAAGACACCACAGGTATACAATGTAGATGGATGGATAGTATACTTATGGACGACGAGTGACGACACAGAGGTAGGTACAGCAGTGGCCTACCGTACTGCTATATACAGTATAATGGACCTGGTGGACACTGTCAGCAGACTGCGTTTATAGTATAAAAAAAAGACACTACAGGTATACAATGTAGATGGATGGATAGTATACTTTATGGACGATGAGTGACGACACAGAGGAGTTTACAGCAGTGGCCTACCGTACTGCTATATACAGTATAATGGACCTGGTGGACACTGTCAGCAGACTGCGTTTATAGTATAAAAAAAAGACACCACAGGTATACAATGTAGATGGATGGATAGTATAGTTTTTATGGACGATGAGTGACGACACAGAGGTAGGTACAGCAGTGGCCTACCGTACTGCTATATACAGTATAATGGACCTGGTGGACACTGTCAGCAGACTGCATTTATAGTATTAAAAAAAAAGACACCACAGGTATACAATGTAGATGGATGGATAGTATACTTATGGACGACGAGTGACGACACAGAGGTAGGTACAGCAGTGGCCTACCGTACTGCTATATACAGTATAATGGACCTGGTGGACACTGTCAGCAGACTGCGTTTATAGTATAAAAAAAAGACACCACAGGTATACAATGTAGATGGATGGATAGTATAGTTTTTATGGACGATGAGTGACGACACAGAGGTAGGTACAGCAGTGGCCTACCGTACTGCTATATACAGTATAATGGACCTGGTGGACACTGTCAGCAGACTGCGTTTATAGTATTAAAAAAAAGACACCACAGGTATACAATGTAGATGGATGGATAGTATACTTATGGACGACGAGTGACGACACAGCGGTAGGTACAGCAGTGGCCTACCGTACTGCTATATACAGTATAATGGACCTGGTGGACACTGTCAGCAGACTGCATTTATAGTATAAAAAAAAAAGACACCACAGGAATACAATGTAGATGGATGGATAGTATAGTTTTTATGGACGACGAGTGACGACACAGAGGTAGGTACAGCAGTGGCCTACCGTACTGCTATATACAGTATAATGGACCTGGTGGACACTGTCAGCAGACTGCGTTTATAGTATAAAAAAAAAGACACCACAGGTATACAATGTAGATGGATGGATAGTATACTTTATGGACGACGAGTGACGACACAGAGGTAGGTACAGCAGTGGCCTACCGTACTGCTATATACAGTATAATGGACCTGGTGGACACTGTCAGCAGACTGCGTTTATAGTATAAAAAAAGACACCACAGGTATACAATGTAGATGGATGGATAGTATAGTTTTTATGGACGACGAGTGATGACACAGAGGTAGGTACAGCAGTGGCCTACCGTACTGCTATATACAGTATAATGGACCTGGTGGACACTGTCAGCAGACTGCGTTTACAGTATAAAAAAAAAGACACCACAGGTATACAATGTAGATGGACGGATAGTATACTTTATGGACGACGAGTGACGACACAGAGGTAGGTACAGCAGTGGCCTACCGTACTGCTATATACAGTATAATGGACCTGGTGGACACTGTCAGCAGGCTGCGTTTATAGTATAAAAAAAAGACACCACAGGTATACAATGTGGATGGATGGATAGTATACTTTATGGACGACGAGTGACGACACAGAGGTAGGCACAGCAGTGGCCTACCGTACTGCTATATACAGTATAATGGACCTGGTGGACACTGTCAGCAGACTGCATTTATAGTATAAAAAAAAAGACACCACAGGAATACAATGTAGATGGATGGATAGTATACTTTTTATGGACGACGAGTGACGACACAGAGGTAGGTACAGCAGTGGCCAACCATACTGCTATATACAGTATAATGGACCTGGTGGACTCTGTCAGCAGACTGCGTTTATAGTATAAAAAAAAGACACCACAGGTATACACTGTAGATGGATGGATAGTATACTTTATGGACGACGAGTGACGACACAGAGGTAGGTACAGCAGTGGCCTACCGTACTGCTATATACAGTATAATGGACCTGGTGGACACTGTCAGCAGACTGCATTTATAGTATAAAAAAAAAAGACACCACAGGAATACAATGTAGATGGATGGATAGTATAGTTTTTATGGACGACGAGTGACAACACAGAGGTAGGTACAGCAGTGGCCTACCGTACTGCTTTATACAGTATAATGGACCTGGTGGACACTGTCAGCAGACTGCATTTATAGTATAAAAAAAAAGACACCACAGGTATACAATGTAGATGGATGGATAGTATACTTTATGGACGACGAGTGACGACACAGAGGTAGGTACAGCAGTGGCCTACCATACTGCTATATACAGTATAATGGACCTGGTGGACACTGTCAGCAGACTGCTTTTATAGTGTATAAAAAAGACACCACAGGTATACAATGTAGATGGACGGATAGTATACTTTATGGACGACGAGTGACGACACAGAGGTAGGTACAGCAGTGGCCTACCGTACTGCTATATACAGTATAATGGACCTGGTGGACACTGTCAGCAGGCTGCGTTTATAGTATAAAAAAAAAGACACCACAGGTATACAATGTAGATGGATGGATAGTATACTTATGGACGACGAGTGACGACACAGAGGTAGGTACAGCAGTGGCCTACCGTACTGCTATATACAGTATAATGGACCTGGTGGACACTATCAGCAGACTTCATTTATAGTATAAAAAAAAAAGACACCACAGGTATACAATGTAGATGGATGGATAGTATACTTATGGACGACGAGTGACGACACAGAGGTAGGTACAGCAGTGGCCTACCGTACTGCTATATACAGTATAATGGACCTGGTGGACACTGTCAGCAGACTGCGTTTATAGTATAAAAAAAAGACACCACAGGTATACAATGTAGATGGATGGATAGTATAGTTTTTATGGACGACGAGTGACGACACAGAGGTAGGTACAGCAGTGGCCTACCGTACTGCTATATACAGTATAATGGACCTGGTGGACACTGTCAGCAGACTGCATTTATAGTATAAAAAAAAAAGACACCACAGGAATACAATGTAGATGGATGGATAGTATAGTTTTTATGGACGACGAGTGACGACACAGAGGTAGGTACAGCAGTGGCCTACCGTACTGCTATATACAGTATAATGGACCTGGTGGACACTGTCAGCAGACTGCGTTTATAGTATAAAAAAAAAGACACCACAGGTATACAATGTAGATGGATGGATAGTATAGTTTTTATGGACGATGAGTGACGACACAGAGGTAGGTACAGCAGTGGCCTACCGTACTGCTATATACAGTATAATGGACCTGGTGGACACTGTCAGCAGACTGCGTTTATAGTATTAAAAAAAAGACACCACAGGTATACAATGTAGATGGATGGATAGTATACTTATGGACGACGAGTGACGACACAGCGGTAGGTACAGCAGTGGCCTACCGTACTGCTATATACAGTATAATGGACCTGGTGGACACTGTCAGCAGACTGCGTTTATAGTTTAAAAAAAGACACTACAGGTATACAATGTAGATGGATGGATAGTATACTTTATGGACGATGAGTGACGACACAGAGGAGTTTACAGCAGTGGCCTACCGTACTGCTATATACAGTATAATGGACCTGGTGGACCCTGTCAGCAGACTGCGTTTATAGTATAAAAAAAAGACACCACAGGTATACAATGTAGATGGATGGATAGTATAGTTTTTATGGACGACGAGTGACGACACAGAGGTAGGTACAGCAGTGGCCTACCGTACTGCTATATACAGTATAATGAACCTGGTGGACACTGTCAGCAGACTGCATTTATAGTATAAAAAAAAAGTCACCACAGGAATACAATGTAGATGGATGGATAGTATAGTTTTTATGGACGAGGAGTGACGACACAGAGGTAGGTACAGCAGTGGCCTACCGTACTGCTATATACAGTATAATGGACCTGGTGGACACTGTCAGCAGACTGCGTTTATAGTATAAAAAAAAAGACACCACAGATATACAATGTAGATGGATGGATAGTATACTTTATGGACGACGAGTGATGACACAGAGGTAGGTACAGCAGTGGCCTACCGTACTGCTATATACAGTATAATGGACCTGGTGGACACTGTCAGCAGACTGCGTTTATAGTATAAAAAAAAGACACCACAGGTATACAATGTAGATGGATGGATAGTATAGTTTTTATGGACGACGAGTGACGACACAGAGGTAGGTACAGCAGTGGCCTACCGTACTGCTATATACAGTATAATGGACCTGGTGGAAACTGTCAGCAGACTGCATTTATAGTATAAAAAAAAGACACCACAGGTATACAATGTAGATGGATGGATAGTATACTTTATGGATGACGAGTGACGACACAGAGGTAGGTACAGCAGTGGCCTACCGTACTGCTATATACAGTATAATGGACCTGGTGGACACTGTCAACAGACTGCGTTTACAGTATAAAAAAAAAGACACCACAGGTATACAATGTAGATGGACGGATAGTATACTTTATGGACGATGAGTGACGACACAGAGGTAGGTACAGCAGTGGCCTACCGTACTGCTATATACAGTATAATGGACCTGATGGACACTGTCAGCAGGCTGCGTTTATAGTATAAAAAAAAGACACCACAGGAATACAATGTAGATGGATGGATAGTATACTTTATGGACGACGAGTGACGACACAGAGGTAGGTACAGCAGTGGCCTACCGTACTGCTATATACAGTATAATGGACCTGGTGGACACTGTCAGCAGACTGCATTTATAGTAAAAAAAAAAAAAGACACCACAGGAATACAATGTAGATGGATGGATAGTATACTTTTTATGGACGACGAGTGACGACACAGAGGTAGGTACAGCAGTGGCCAACCGTACTGCTATATACAGTATAATGGACCTGGTGGACACTGTCAGCAGACTGCGTTTATAGTATAAAAAAAAGACACCACAGGTATACAATGTAGATGGATGGATAGTATACTTTATGGACGACGAGTGACGACACAGAGGTAGGTACAGCAGTGGCCTACCGTACTGCTATATACAGTATAATGGACCTGGTGGACACTGTCAGCAGACTGCATTTATAGTATAAAAAAAAAGACACCACAGGAATACAATGTAGATGGATGAATAGTATAGTTTTTATGGACGACGAGTGACGACACAGAGGTAGGTACAGCAGTGGCCTACCGTACTGCTTTATACAGTATAATGGACCTGGTGGACACTGTCAGCAGACTGCATTTATAGTATAAAAAAAAAGACACCACAGGTATACAATGTAGATGGATGGATAGTATACTTTATGGACGACGAGTGACGACACAGAGGTAGGTACAGCAGTGGCCTACCATACTGCTATATACAGTATAATGGACCTGGTGAACACTGTCAGCAGACTGCGTTTATAGTGTATAAAAAAAGACACCACAGGTATACAATGTAGATGGACGGATAGTATACTCTATGGACGATGAGTGACGACACAGAGGTAGGTACAGCAGTGGCCTACCGTACTGCTATATACAGTATAATGGACCTGGTGGACACTGTCTGCAGGCTGCGTTTATAGTATAAAAAAAAAGACACCACAGGTATACAATGTAGATGGATGGATAGTATACTTATGGACGACGAGTGACGACACAGAGGTAGGTACAGCAGTGGCCTACCGTACTGCTATATACAGTATAATGGACCTGGTGGACACTGTCAGCAGACTGCGTTTATAGTATAAAAAAAGACACTACAGGTATACAATGTAGATGGATGGATAGTATACTTTATGGACGATGAGTGACGACACAGAGGAGTTTACAGCAGTGGCCTACCGTACTGCTATATACAGTATAATGGACCTGGTGGACCCTGTCAGCAGACTGCGTTTATAGTATAAAAAAAAGACACCACAGGTATACAATGTAGATGGATGGATAGTATAGTTTTTATGGACGATGAGTGACGACACAGAGGTAGGTACAGCAGTGGCCTACCGTACTGCTATATACAGTATAATGGACCTGGTGGACACTGTCAGCAGACTGCGTTTATAGTATTAAAAAAAAGACACCACAGGTATACAATGTAGATGGATGGATAGTATACTTATGGACGACGAGTGACGACACAGAGGTAGGTACAGCAGTGGCCTACCGTACTGCTATATACAGTATAATGGACCTGGTGGACACTGTCAGCAGACTGCGTTTATAGTATAAAAAAAAAGACACCACAGGTATACAATGTAGATGGATGGATAGTATAGTTTTTATGGACGATGAGTGACGACACAGAGGTAGGTACAGCAGTGGCCTACCGTACTGCTATATACAGTATAATGGACCTGGTGGACACTGTCAGCAGACTGCGTTTATAGTATTAAAAAAAAGACACCACAGGTATACAATGTAGATGGATGGATAGTATACTTATGGACGACGAGTGACGACACAGCGGTAGGTACAGCAGTGGCCTACCGTACTGCTATATACAGTATAATGGACCTGGTGGACACTGTCAGCAGACTGCATTTATAGTATAAAAAAAAAAGACACCACAGGAATGCAATGTAGATGGATGGATAGTATAGTTTTTATGGACGACGAGTGACGACACAGAGGTAGGTACAGCAGTGGCCTACCGTACTGCTATATACAGTATAATGGACCTGGTGGACACTGTCAGCAGACTGCGTTTATAGTATAAAAAAAAAGACACCACAGGTATACAATGTAGATGGATGGATAGTATACTTTATGGACGACGAGTGACGACACAGAGGTAGGTACAGCAGTGGCCTACCGTACTGCTATATACAGTTTAATGGACCTGGTGGACACTGTCAGCAGACTGCGTTTATAGTATAAAAAAAAGACACCACAGGTATACAATGTAGATGGATGGATAGTATAGTTTTTATGGACGACGAGTGATGACACAGAGGTAGGTACAGCAGTGGCCTACCGTACTGCTATATACAGTATAATGGACCTGGTGGACACTGTCAGCAGACTGCGTTTACAGTATAAAAAAAAGACACCACAGGTATACAATGTAGATGGACGGATAGTATACTTTATGGACGACGAGTGACGACACAGAGGTAGGTACAGCAGTGGCCTACCGTACTGCTATATACAGTATAATGGACCTGGTGGACACTGTCAGCAGGCTGCGTTTATAGTATAAAAAAAAGACACCACAGGTATACAATGTAGATGGATGGATAGTATACTTTATGGACGACGAGTGACGACACAGAGGTAGGTACAGCAGTGGCCTACCGTACTGCTATATACAGTATAATGGACCTGGTGGACACTGTCAGCAGACTGCGTTTATAGTATAAAAAAAAGACACCACAGGTATACAATGTAGATGGATGGATAGTATAGTTTTTATGGACGACGAGTGACGACACAGAGGTAGGTACAGCAGTGGCCTACCGTACTGCTATATACAGTATAATGGACCTGGTGGAAACTGTCAGCAGACTGCATTTATAGTATAAAAAAAAAGACACCACAGGTATACAATGTAGATGGATGGATAGTATACTTTATGGATGACGAGTGACGACACAGAGGTAGGTACAGCAGTGGCCTACCGTACTGCTATATACAGTATAATGGACCTGGTGGACACTGTCAACAGACTGCGTTTACAGTATAAAAAAAAAGACACCACAGGTATACAATGTAGATGGACGGATAGTATACTTTATGGACGATGAGTGACGACACAGAGGTAGGTACAGCAGTGGCCTACCGTACTGCTATATACAGTATAATGGACCTGGTGGACACTATCAGCAGGCTGCGTTTATAGTATAAAAAAAAGACACCACAGGAATACAATGTAGATGGATGGATAGTATACTTTATGGACGACGAGTGACGACACAGAGGTAGGTACAGCAGTGGCCAACCGTACTGCTATATACAGTATAATGGACCTGGTGGACACTGTCAGCAGACTGCGTTTATAGTATAAAAAAAAGACACCACAGGTATACAATGTAGATGGATGGATAGTATACTTTATGGACGACGAGTGACGACACAGAGGTAGGTACAGCAGTGGCCAACCGTACTGCTATATACAGTATAATGGACCTGGTGGACACTGTCAGCAGACTGCGTTTATAGTATAAAAAAAAGACACCACAGGTATACAATGTAGATGGATGGATAGTATACTTTATGGACGACGAGTGACGACACAGAGGTAGGTACAGCAGTGGCCTACCGTACTGCTATATACAGTATAATGGACCTGGTGGACACTGTCAGCAGACTGCATTTATAGTATAAAAAAAAGACACCACAGGAATACAATGTAGATGGATGGATAGTATAGTTTTTATGGACGACGAGTGACGACACAGAGGTAGGTACAGCAGTGGCCTACCGTACTGCTTTATACAGTATAATGGACCTGGTGGACACTGTCAGCAGACTGCATTTATAGTATAAAAAAAAAGACACCACAGGTATACAATGTAGATGGATGGATAGTATACTTTATGGACGACGAGTGACAACACAGAGGTAGGTACAGCAGTGGCCTACCATACTGCTATATACAGTATAATGGACCTGGTGAACACTGTCAGCAGACTGCGTTTATAGTGTATAAAAAAAGACACCACAGGTATACAATGTAGATGGACGGATAGTATACTCTATGGACGACGAGTGACGACACAGAGGTAGGTACAGCAGTGGCCTACCGTACTGCTATATACAGTATAATGGACCTGGTGGACACTGTCAGCAGGCTGCGTTTATAGTATAAAAAAAAAGACACCACAGGTATACAATGTAGATGGATGGATAGTATACTTATGGACGACGAGTGACGACACAGAGGTAGGTACAGCAGTGGCCTACCGTACTGCTATATACAGTATAATGGACCTGGTGGACACTATCAGCAGACTTCATTTATAGTATAAAAAAAAAGACACCACAGGTATACAATGTAGATGGATGGATAGTATACTTATGGACGACGAGTGACGACACATAGGTAGGTACAGCAGTGGCCTACCGTACTGCTATATACAGTATAATGGACCTGGTGGACACTATCAGCAGACTGCGTTTATAGTATAAAAAAAAGACACTACAGGTATACAATGTAGATGGATGGATAGTATACTTTATGGACGATGAGTGACGACACAGAGGAGTTTACAGCAGTGGCCTACCGTACTGCTATATACAGTATAATGGACCTGGTGGACACTGTCAGCAGACTGCGTTTATAGTATAAAAAAAAGACACCACAGGTATACAATGTAGATGGATGGATAGTATAGTTTTTATGGACGATGAGTGACGACACAGAGGTAGGTACAGCAGTGGCCTACCGTACTGCTATATACAGTATAATGGACCTGGTGGACACTGTCAGCAGACTGCGTTTATAGTATTAAAAAAAAAGACACCACAGGTATACAATGTAGATGGATGGATAGTATACTTATGGACGACGAGTGACGACACAGAGGTAGGTACAGCAGTGGCCTACCGTACTGCTATATACAGTATAATGGACCTGGTGGACACTGTCAGCAGACTGCGTTTATAGTATAAAAAAAAGACACCACAGGTATACAATGTAGATGGATGGATAGTATAGTTTTTATGGACGATGAGTGACGACACAGAGGTAGGTACAGCAGTGGCCTACCGTACTGCTATATACAGTATAATGGACCTGGTGGACACTGTCAGCAGACTGCGTTTATAGTATTAAAAAAAAGACACCACAGGTATACAATGTAGATGGATGGATAGTATACTTATGGACGACGAGTGACGACACAGCGGTAGGTACAGCAGTGGCCTACCGTACTGCTATATACAGTATAATGGACCTGGTGGACACTGTCAGCAGACTGCATTTATAGTATAAAAAAAAAAGACACCACAGGAATACAATGTAGATGGATGGATAGTATAGTTTTTATGGACGACGAGTGACGACACAGAGGTAGGTACAGCAGTGGCCTACCGTACTGCTATATACAGTATAATGGACCTGGTGGACACTGTCAGCAGACTGCGTTTATAGTATAAAAAAAAAGACACCACAGGTATACAATGTAGATGGATGGATAGTATACTTTATGGACGACGAGTGACGACACAGAGGTAGGTACAGCAGTGGCCTACCGTACTGCTATATACAGTATAATGGATCTGGTGGACACTGTCAGCAGACTGCGTTTATAGTATAAAAAAAAGACACCACAGGTATACAATGTAGATGGATGGATAGTATAGTTTTTATGGACGACGAGTGATGACACAGAGGTAGGTACAGCAGTGGCCTACCGTACTGCTATATACAGTATAATGGACCTGGTGGACACTGTCAGCAGACTGCGTTTACAGTATAAAAAAAAAGACACCACAGGTATACAATGTAGATGGACGGATAGTATACTTTATGGACGACGAGTGACGACACAGAGGTAGGTACAGCAGTGGCCTACCGTACTGCTATATACAGTATAATGGACCTGGTGGACACTGTCAGCAGGCTGCGTTTATAGTATAAAAAAAAGACACCACAGGTATACAATGTAGATGGATGGATAGTATACTTTATGGACGACGAGTGACGACACAGAGGTAGGTACAGCAGTGGCCTACCGTACTGCTATATACAGTATAATGGACCTGGTGGACACTGTCAGCAGACTGCATTTATAGTATAAAAAAAAAGACACCACAGGAATACAATGTAGATGGATGGATAGTATACTTTTTATGGACGACGAGTGACGACACAGAGGTAGGTACAGCAGTGGCCAACCATACTGCTATATACAGTATAATGGACCTGGTGGACTCTGTCAGCAGACTGCATTTATAGTATAAAAAAAAGACACCACAGGTATACACTGTAGATGGATGGATAGTATACTTTATGGACGACGAGTGACGACACAGAGGTAGGTACAGCAGTGGCCTACCGTACTGCTATATACAGTATAATGGACCTGATGGACACTGTCAGCAGACTGCATTTATAGTATAAAAAAAAAGACACCACAGGAATACAATGTAGATGGATGGATAGTATAGTTTTTATGGACGACGAGTGACGACACAGAGGTAGGTACAGCAGTGGCCTACCGTACTGCTTTATACAGTATAATGGACCTGGTGGACACTGTCAGCAGACTGCATTTATAGTATAAAAAAAAAGACACCACAGGTATACAATGTAGATGGATGGATAGTATACTTTATGGACGACGAGTGACGACACAGAGGTAGGTACAGCAGTGGCCTACCATACTGCTATATACAGTATAATGGACCTGGTGGACACTGTCAGCAGACTGCTTTTATAGTGTATAAAAAAGACACCACAGGTATACAATGTAGATGGACGGATAGTATACTTTATGGATGACGAGTGACGACACAGAGGTAGGTACAGCAGTGGCCTACCGTACTGCTATATACAGTATAATGGACCTGGTGGACACTGTCAGCAGGCTGCGTTTATAGTATAAAAAAAAAGACACCACAGGTATACAATGTAGATGGATGGATAGTATACTTATGGACGACGAGTGACGACACAGAGGTAGGTACAGCAGTGGCCTACCGTACTGCTATATACAGTATAATGGACCTGGTGGACACTATCAGCAGACTGCATTTATAGTATAAAAAAAAAAGACACCACAGGTATACAATGTAGATGGATGGATAGTATACTTATGGACGACGAGTGACGACACAGAGGTAGGTACAGCAGTGGCCTACCGTACTGCTATATACAGTATAATGGACCTGGTGGACACTGTCAGCAGACTGCGTTTATAGTATAAAAAAAAGACACCACAGGTATACAATGTAGATGGATGGATAGTATAGTTTTTATGGACGACGAGTGACGACACAGAGGTAGGTACAGCAGTGGCCTACCGTACTGCTATATACAGTATAATGGACCTGGTGGACACTGTCAGCAGACTGCATTTATAGTATAAAAAAAAAAGACACCACAGGAATACAATGTAGATGGATGGATAGTATAGTTTTTATGGACGACGAGTGACGACACAGAGGTAGGTACAGCAGTGGCCTACCGTACTGCTATATACAGTATAATGGACCTGGTGGACACTATCAGCAGACTTCATTTATAGTATAAAAAAAAAAGACACCACAGGTATACAATGTAGATGGATGGATAGTATACTTATGGACGACGAGTGACGACACAGAGGTAGGTACAGCAGTGGCCTACCGTACTGCTATATACAGTATAATGGACCTGGTGGACACTGTCAGCAGACTGCGTTTATAGTATAAAAAAAAGACACCACAGGTATACAATGTAGATGGATGGATAGTATAGTTTTTATGGACGACGAGTGACGACACAGAGGTAGGTACAGCAGTGGCCTACCGTACTGCTATATACAGTATAATGGACCTGGTGGAAACTGTCAGCAGACTGCATTTATAGTATAAAAAAAAAGACACCACAGGTATACAATGTAGATGGATGGATAGTATACTTTATGGACGATGAGTGACGACACAGAGGTAGGTACAGCAGTGGCCTACCGTACTGCTATATACAGTATAATGGACCTGGTGGACACTGTCAGCAGACTGCATTTATAGTATAAAAAAAAAGACACCACAGGAATACAATGTAGATGGATGAATAGTATAGTTTTTATGGACGACGAGTGACGACACAGAGGTAGGTACAGCAGTGGCCTACCGTACTGCTTTATACAGTATAATGGACCTGGTGGACACTGTCAGCAGACTGCATTTATAGTATAAAAAAAAAGACACCACAGGTATACAATGTAGATGGATGGATAGTATACTTTATGGACGACGAGTGACGACACAGAGGTAGGTACAGCAGTGGCCTACCATACTGCTATATACAGTATAATGGACCTGGTGAACACTGTCAGCAGACTGCGTTTATAGTGTATAAAAAAGACACCACAGGTATACAATGTAGATGGACGGATAGTATACTCTATGGATGACGAGTGACGACACAGAGGTAGGTACAGCAGTGGCCTACCGTACTGCTATATACAGTATAATGGACCTGGTGGACACTGTCAGCAGGCTGCGTTTATAGTATAAAAAAAAAGACACCACAGGTATACAATGTAGATGGATGGATAGTATACTTATGGACGACGAGTGACGACACAGAGGTAGGTACAGCAGTGGCCTACCGTACTGCTATATACAGTATAATGGACCTGGTGGACACTATCAGCAGACTTCATTTATAGTATAAAAAAAAAGACACCACAGGTATACAATGTAGATGGATGGATAGTATACTTATGGACGACGAGTGACGACACAGAGGTAGGTACAGCAGTGGCCTACCGTACTGCTATATACAGTATAATGGACCTGGTGGACACTGTCAGCAGACTGCGTTTATAGTATAAAAAAAAGACACTACAGGTATACAATGTAGATGGATGGATAGTATACTTTATGGACGATGAGTGACGACACAGAGGAGTTTACAGCAGTGGCCTACCGTACTGCTATATACAGTATAATGGACCTGGTGGACACTGTCAGCAGACTGCGTTTATAGTATAAAAAAAAGACACCACAGGTATACAATGTAGATGGATGGATAGTATAGTTTTTATGGACGATGAGTGACGACACAGAGGTAGGTACAGCAGTGGCCTACCGTACTGCTATATACAGTATAATGGACCTGGTGGACACTGTCAGCAGACTGCATTTATAGTATTAAAAAAAAAGACACCACAGGTATACAATGTAGATGGATGGATAGTATACTTATGGACGACGAGTGACGACACAGAGGTAGGTACAGCAGTGGCCTACCGTACTGCTATATACAGTATAATGGACCTGGTGGACACTGTCAGCAGACTGCGTTTATAGTATAAAAAAAAGACACCACAGGTATACAATGTAGATGGATGGATAGTATAGTTTTTATGGACGATGAGTGACGACACAGAGGTAGGTACAGCAGTGGCCTACCGTACTGCTATATACAGTATAATGGACCTGGTGGACACTGTCAGCAGACTTCGTTTATAGTATTAAAAAAAAGACACCACAGGTATACAATGTAGATGGATGGATAGTATACTTATGGACGACGAGTGACGACACAGCGGTAGGTACAGCAGTGGCCTACCGTACTGCTATATACAGTATAATGGACCTGGTGGACACTGTCAGCAGACTGCATTTATAGTATAAAAAAAAAAGACACCACAGGAATACAATGTAGATGGATGGATAGTATAGTTTTTATGGACGACGAGTGACGACACAGAGGTAGGTACAGCAGTGGCCTACCGTACTGCTATATACAGTATAATGGACCTGGTGGACACTGTCAGCAGACTGCGTTTATAGTATAAAAAAAAAGACACCACAGGTATACAATGTAGATGGATGGATAGTATACTTTATGGACGACGAGTGACGACACAGAGGTAGGTACAGCAGTGGCCTACCGTACTGCTATATACAGTATAATGGACCTGGTGGACACTGTCAGCAGACTGCGTTTATAGTATAAAAAAAGACACCACAGGTATACAATGTAGATGGATGGATAGTATAGTTTTTATGGACGACGAGTGATGACACAGAGGTAGGTACAGCAGTGGCCTACCGTACTGCTATATACAGTATAATGGACCTGGTGGACACTGTCAGCAGACTGCGTTTACAGTATAAAAAAAAAGACACCACAGGTATACAATGTAGATGGACGGATAGTATACTTTATGGACGACGAGTGACGACACAGAGGTAGGTACAGCAGTGGCCTACCGTACTGCTATATACAGTATAATGGACCTGGTGGACACTGTCAGCAGGCTGCGTTTATAGTATAAAAAAAAGACACCACAGGTATACAATGTGGATGGATGGATAGTATACTTTATGGACGACGAGTGACGACACAGAGGTAGGCACAGCAGTGGCCTACCGTACTGCTATATACAGTATAATGGACCTGGTGGACACTGTCAGCAGACTGCATTTATAGTATAAAAAAAAAGACACCACAGGAATACAATGTAGATGGATGGATAGTATACTTTTTATGGACGACGAGTGACGACACAGAGGTAGGTACAGCAGTGGCCAACCATACTGCTATATACAGTATAATGGACCTGGTGGACTCTGTCAGCAGACTGCGTTTATAGTATAAAAAAAAGACACCACAGGTATACACTGTAGATGGATGGATAGTATACTTTATGGACGACGAGTGACGACACAGAGGTAGGTACAGCAGTGGCCTACCGTACTGCTATATACAGTATAATGGACCTGGTGGACACTGTCAGCAGACTGCATTTATAGTATAAAAAAAAAGACACCACAGGAATACAATGTAGATGGATGGATAGTATAGTTTTTATGGACGACGAGTGACGACACAGAGGTAGGTACAGCAGTGGCCTACCGTACTGCTTTATACAGTATAATGGACCTGGTGGACACTGTCAGCAGACTGCATTTATAGTATAAAAAAAAAGACACCACAGGTATACAATGTAGATGGATGGATAGTATACTTTATGGACGACGAGTGACGACACAGAGGTAGGTACAGCAGTGGCCTACCATACTGCTATATACAGTATAATGGACCTGGTGGACACTGTCAGCAGACTGCTTTTATAGTGTATAAAAAAGACACCACAGGTATACAATGTAGATGGACGGATAGTATACTTTATGGACGACGAGTGACGACACAGAGGTAGGTACAGCAGTGGCCTACCGTACTGCTATATACAGTATAATGGACCTGGTGGACACTGTCAGCAGGCTGCGTTTATAGTATAAAAAAAAAGACACCACAGGTATACAATGTAGATGGATGGATAGTATACTTATGGACGACGAGTGACGACACAGAGGTAGGTACAGCAGTGGCCTACCGTACTGCTATATACAGTATAATGGACCTGGTGGACACTATCAGCAGACTTCATTTATAGTATAAAAAAAAAAGACACCACAGGTATACAATGTAGATGGATGGATAGTATACTTATGGACGACGAGTGACGACACAGAGGTAGGTACAGCAGTGGCCTACCGTACTGCTATATACAGTATAATGGACCTGGTGGACACTGTCAGCAGACTGCGTTTATAGTATAAAAAAAAGACACCACAGGTATACAATGTAGATGGATGGATAGTATAGTTTTTATGGACGACGAGTGACGACACAGAGGTAGGTACAGCAGTGGCCTACCGTACTGCTATATACAGTATAATGGACCTGGTGGACACTGTCAGCAGACTGCATTTATAGTATAAAAAAAAAAGACACCACAGGAATACAATGTAGATGGATGGATAGTATAGTTTTTATGGACGACGAGTGACGACACAGAGGTAGGTACAGCAGTGGCCTACCGTACTGCTATATACAGTATAATGGACCTGGTGGACACTGTCAGCAGACTGCGTTTATAGTATAAAAAAAAAGACACCACAGGTATACAATGTAGATGGATGGATAGTATAGTTTTTATGGACGATGAGTGACGACACAGAGGTAGGTACAGCAGTGGCCTACCGTACTGCTATATACAGTATAATGGACCTGGTGGACACTGTCAGCAGACTGCGTTTATAGTATTAAAAAAAAGACACCACAGGTATACAATGTAGATGGATGGATAGTATACTTATGGACGACGAGTGACGACACAGCGGTAGGTACAGCAGTGGCCTACCGTACTGCTATATACAGTATAATGGACCTGGTGGACACTGTCAGCAGACTGCATTTATAGTATAAAAAAAAAAGACACCACAGGAATACAATGTAGATGGATGGATAGTATAGTTTTTATGGATGACGAGTGACGACACAGAGGTAGGTACAGCAGTGGCCTACCGTACTGCTATATACAGTATAATGGACCTGGTGGACACTGTCAGCAGACTGCGTTTATAGTATAAAAAAAAAGACACCACAGGTATACAATGTAGATGGATGGATAGTATACTTTATGGACGACGAGTGACGACACAGAGGTAGGTACAGCAGTGGCCTACCGTACTGCTATATACAGTATAATGGACCTGGTGGACACTGTCAGCAGACTGCGTTTATAGTATAAAAAAAAGACACCACAGGTATACAATGTAGATGGATGGATAGTATAGTTTTTATGGACGACGAGTGATGACACAGAGGTAGGTACAGCAGTGGCCTACCGTACTGCTATATACAGTATAATGGACCTGGTGGACACTGTCAGCAGACTGCGTTTACAGTATATAAAAAAAGACACCACAGGTATACAATGTAGATGGACGGATAGTATACTTTATGGACGACGAGTGACGACACAGAGGTAGGTACAGCAGTGGCCTACCGTACTGCTATATACAGTATAATGGACCTGGTGGACACTGTCAGCAGGCTGCGTTTATAGTATAAAAAAAAGACACCACAGGTATACAATGTAGATGGATGGATAGTATACTTTATGGACGACGAGTGACGACACAGAGGTAGGTACAGCAGTGGCCTACCGTACTGCTATATACAGTATAATGGACCTGGTGGACACTGTCAGCAGACTGCATTTATAGTATAAAAAAAAAGACACCACAGGAATACAATGTAGATGGATGGATAGTATACTTTTTATGGACGACGAGTGACGACACAGAGGTAGGTACAGCAGTGGCCAACCATACTGCTATATACAGTATAATGGACCTGGTGGACTCTGTCAGCAGACTGCGTTTATAGTATAAAAAAAAGACACCACAGGTATACACTGTAGATGGATGGATAGTATACTTTATGGACGACGAGTGACGACACAGAGGTAGGTACAGCAGTGGCCTACCGTACTGCTATATACAGTATAATGGACCTGGTGGACACTGTCAGCAGACTGCATTTATAGTATAAAAAAAAAAGACACCACAGGAATACAATGTAGATGGATGGATAGTATAGTTTTTATGGACGACGAGTGACGACACAGAGGAAGGTACAGCAGTGGCCTACCGTACTGCTTTATACAGTATAATGGACCAGGTGGACACTGTCAGCAGACTGCATTTATAGTATAAAAAAAAAGACACCACAGGTATACAATGTAGATGGATGGATAGTATACTTTATGGACGACGAGTGACGACACAGAGGTAGGTACAGCAGTGGCCTACCATACTGCTATATACAGTATAATGGACCTGGTGGACATTGTCAGCAGACTGCTTTTATAGTGTATAAAAAAGACACCACAGGTATACAATGTAGATGGACGGATAGTATACTTTATGGACGACGAGTGACGACACAGAGGTAGGTACAGCAGTGGCCTACCGTACTGCTATATACAGTATAATGGACCTGGTGGACACTGTCAGCAGGCTGCGTTTATAGTATAAAAAAAAAGACACCACAGGTATACAATGTAGATGGATGGATAGTATACTTATGGACGACGAGTGACGACACAGAGGTAGGTACAGCAGTGGCCTACCGTACTGCTATATACAGTATAATGGACCTGGTGGACACTATCAGCAGACTTCATTTATAGTATAAAAAAAAAGACACCACAGGTATACAATGTAGATGGATGGATAGTATACTTATGGACGACGAGTGACGACACAGAGGTAGGTACAGCAGTGGCCTACCGTACTGCTATATACAGTATAATGGACCTGGTGGACACTGTCAGCAGACTGCGTTTATAGTATAAAAAAAAGACACCACAGGTATACAATGTAGATGGATGGATAGTATAGTTTTTATGGACGACGAGTGACGACACAGAGGTAGGTACAGCAGTGGCCTACCGTACTGCTATATACAGTATAATGGACCTGGTGGACACTGTCAGCAGACTGCATTTATAGTATAAAAAAAAAAGACACCACAGGAATACAATGTAGATGGATGGATAGTATAGTTTTTATGGACGACGAGTGACGACACAGAGGTAGGTACAGCAGTGGCCTACCGTACTGCTATATACAGTATAATGGACCTGGTGGACACTATCAGCAGACTTCATTTATAATATAAAAAAAAAAGACACCACAGGTATACAATGTAGATGGATGGATAGTATACTTATGGACGACGAGTGACGACACAGAGGTAGGTACAGCAGTGGCCTACCGTATTGCTATATACAGTATAATGGACCTGGTGGACACTGTCAGCAGACTGCGTTTATAGTATAAAAAAAAGACACCACAGGTATACAATGTAGATGGATGGATAGTATAGTTTTTATGGACGACGAGTGACGACACAGAGGTAGGTACAGCAGTGGCCTACCGTACTGCTATATACAGTATAATGGACCTGGTGGAAACTGTCAGCAGACTGCATTTATAGTATAAAAAAAAAGACACCACAGGTATACAATGTAGATGGATGGATATTATACTTTATGGATGTCGAGTGACGACACAGAGGTAGGTACAGCAGTGGCCTACCGTACTGCTATATACAGTATAATGGACCTGGTGGACACTGTCAACAGACTGCGTTTACAGTATAAAAAAAAAGACACCACAGGTATACAATGTAGATGGACGGATAGTATACTTTATGGATGATGAGTGACGACACAGAGGTAGGTACAGCAGTGGCCTACCGTACTGCTATATACAGTATAATGGACCTGGTGGACACTGTCAGCAGGCTGCGTTTATAGTATAAAAAAAAGACACCACAGGAATACAATGTAGATGGATGGATAGTATACTTTATGGACGACGAGTGATGACACAGAGGTAGGTACAGCAGTGGCCTACCGTACTGCTATATACAGTATAATGGACCTGGTGGACACTGTCAGCAGACTGCATTTATAGTAAAAAAAAAAAGACACCACAGGAATACAATGTAGATGGATGGATAGTATACTTTTTATGGACGACGAGTGACGACACAGAGGTAGGTACAGCAGTGGCCAACCGTACTGCTATATACAGTATAATGGACCTGGTGGACACTGTCAGCAGACTGCGTTTATAGTATAAAAAAAAGACACCACAGGTATACAATGTAGATGGATGGATAGTATACTTTATGGACGACGAGTGACGACACAGAGGTAGGTACAGCAGTGGCCTACCGTACTGCTATATACAGTATAATGGACCTGGTGGACACTGTCAGCAGACTGCATTTATAGTATAAAAAAAAAGACACCACAGGAATACAATGTAGATGGATGAATAGTATAGTTTTTATGGACGACGAGTGACGACACAGAGGTAGGTACAGCAGTGGCCTACCGTACTGCTTTATACAGTATAATGGACCTGGTGGACACTGTCAGCAGACTGCATTTATAGTATTAAAAAAAAGACACCACAGGTATACAATGTAGATGGATGGATAGTATACTTTATGGACGACGAGTGACGACACAGAGGTAGGTACAGCAGTGGCCTACCATACTGCTATATACAGTATAATGGACCTGGTGAACACTGTCAGCAGACTGCGTTTATAGTGTATAAAAAAAGACACCACAGGTATACAATGTAGATGGACGGATAGTATACTCTATGGACGACGAGTGACGACACAGAGGTAGGTACAGCAGTGGCCTACCGTACTGCTATATACAGTATAATGGACCTGGTGGACACTGTCAGCAGGCTGCGTTTATAGTATAAAAAAAAAGACACCACAGGTATACAATGTAGATGGATGGATAGTATACTTATGGACGACGAGTGACGACACAGAGGTAGGTACAGCAGTGGCCTACCGTACTGCTATATACAGTATAATGGACCTGGTGGACACTATCAGCAGACTTCATTTATAGTATAAAAAAAAAAGACACCACAGGTATACAATGTAGATGGATGGATAGTATACTTATGGACGACGAGTGACGACACAGAGGTAGGTACAGCAGTGGCCTACCGTACTGCTATATACAGTATAATGGACCTGGTGGACACTGTCAGCAGACTGCGTTTATAGTATAAAAAAAAGACACTACAGGTATACAATGTAGATGGATGGATAGTATACTTTATGGACGATGAGTGACGACACAGAGGAGTTTACAGCAGTGGCCTACCGTACTGCTATATACAGTATAATGGACCTGGTGGACACTGTCAGCAGACTGCGTTTATAGTATAAAAAAAAGACACCACAGGTATACAATGTAGATGGATGGATAGTATAGTTTTTATGGACGATGAGTGACGACACAGAGGTAGGTACAGCAGTGGCCTACCGTACTGCTATATACAGTATAATGGACCTGGTGGACACTGTCAGCAGACTGCGTTTATAGTATTAAAAAAAAAGACACCACAGGTATACAATGTAGATGGATGGATAGTATACTTATGGACGACGAGTGACGACACAGAGGTAGGTACAGCAGTGGCCTACCGTACTGCTATATACAGTATAATGGACCTGGTGGACACTGTCAGCAGACTGCGTTTATAGTATAAAAAAAAAGACACCACAGGTATACAATGTAGATGGATGGATAGTATAGTTTTTATGGACGATGAGTGACGACACAGAGGTAGGTACAGCAGTGGCCTACCGTACTGCTATATACAGTATAATGGACCTGGTGGACACTGTCAGCAGACTGCATTTATAGTATAAAAAAAAAAGACACCACAGGAATACAATGTAGATGGATGGATAGTATAGTTTTTATGGACGACGAGTGACGACACAGAGGTAGGTACAGCAGTGGCCTACCATACTGCTATATACAGTATAATGGACCTGGTGGACACTGTCAGCAGACTGCGTTTATAGTATAAAAAAAAAGACACCACAGGTATACAATGTAGATGGATGGATAGTATACTTTATGGACGACGAGTGACGACACAGAGGTAGGTACAGCAGTGGCCTACCGTACTGCTATATACAGTATAATGGACCTGGTGGACACTGTCAGCAGACTGCGTTTATAGTATAAAAAAAAGACACCACAGGTATACAATGTAGATGGATGGATAGTATAGTTTTTATGGACGACGAGTGATGACACAGAGGTAGGTACAGCAGTGGCCTACCGTACTGCTATATACAGTATAATGGACCTGGTGGACACTGTCAGCAGACTGCGTTTATAGTATAAAAAAAAGACACCACAGGTATACAATGTAGATGGATGGATAGTATAGTTTTTATGGACGATGAGTGACGACACAGAGGTAGGTACAGCAGTGGCCTACCGTACTGCTATATACAGTATAATGGACCTGGTGGACACTGTCAGCAGACTGCGTTTATAGTATTAAAAAAAAAGACACCACAGGTATACAATGTAGATGGATGGATAGTATACTTATGGACGACGAGTGACGACACAGAGGTAGGTACAGCAGTGGCCTACCGTACTGCTATATACAGTATAATGGACCTGGTGGACACTGTCAGCAGACTGCGTTTATAGTATAAAAAAAAAGACACCACAGGTATACAATGTAGATGGATGGATAGTATAGTTTTTATGGACGATGAGTGACGACACAGAGGTAGGTACAGCAGTGGCCTACCGTACTGCTATATACAGTATAATGGACCTGGTGGACACTGTCAGCAGACTGCGTTTATAGTATTAAAAAAAAGACACCACAGGTATACAATGTAGATGGATGGATAGTATACTTATGGACGACGAGTGACGACACAGCGGTAGGTACAGCAGTGGCCTACCGTACTGCTATATACAGTATAATGGACCTGGTGGACACTGTCAGCAGACTGCATTTATAGTATAAAAAAAAAAGACACCACAGGAATACAATGTAGATGGATGGATAGTATAGTTTTTATGGACGACGAGTGACGACACAGAGGTAGGTACAGCAGTGGCCTACCATACTGCTATATACAGTATAATGGACCTGGTGGACACTGTCAGCAGACTGCGTTTATAGTATAAAAAAAAAGACACCACAGGTATACAATGTAGATGGATGGATAGTATACTTTATGGACGACGAGTGACGACACAGAGGTAGGTACAGCAGTGGCCTACCGTACTGCTATATACAGTATAATGGACCTGGTGGACACTGTCAGCAGACTGCGTTTATAGTATAAAAAAAAGACACCACAGGTATACAATGTAGATGGATGGATAGTATAGTTTTTATGGACGACGAGTGATGACACAGAGGTAGGTACAGCAGTGGCCTACCGTACTGCTATATACAGTATAATGGACCTGGTGGACACTGTCAGCAGACTGCGTTTACAGTATAAAAAAAAAGACACCACAGGTATACAATGTAGATGGACGGATAGTATACTTTATGGACGACGAGTGACGACACAGAGGTAGGTACAGCAGTGGCCTACCGTACTGCTATATACAGTATAATGGACCTGGTGGACACTGTCAGCAGGCTGCGTTTATAGTATAAAAAAAAGACACCACAGGTATACAATGTAGATGGATGGATAGTATACTTTATGGACGACGAGTGACGACACAGAGGTAGGTACAGCAGTGGCCTACCGTACTGCTATATACAGTATAATGGACCTGGTGGACACTGTCAGCAGACTGCATTTATAGTATAAAAAAAAGACACCACAGGAATACAATGTAGATGGATGGATAGTATACTTTTTATGGACGACGAGTGACGACACAGAGGTAGGTACAGCAGTGGCCAACCATACTGCTATATACAGTATAATGGACCTGGTGGACTCTGTCAGCAGACTGCGTTTATAGTATAAAAAAAAGACACCACAGGTATACACTGTAGATGGATGGATAGTATACTTTATGGACGACGAGTGACGACACAGAGGTAGGTACAGCAGTGGCCTACCGTACTGCTATATACAGTATAATGGACCTGGTGGACACTGTCAGCAGACTGCATTTATAGTATAAAAAAAAAAGACACCACAGGAATACAATGTAGATGGATGGATAGTAGAGATGAGCGGGTTCGGTTTCTCTGAATCCGAACCCGCCAGAACTTCATGTTTTTTTTCACGGGTCCGAGCGACTCGGATCTTCCCGCCTTGCTCGGTTAACCCGAGCGCGCCCGAACGTCATCATGACGCTGTCGGATTCTCGCGAGGCTCGGATTCTATCGCGAGACTCGGATTCTATATAAGGAGCCGCGCGTCGCCGCCATTTTCACACGTGCATTGAGATTGATAGGGAGAGGACGTGGCTGGCGTCCTCTCCGTTTAGAATTAGAATAGATTAGAGAGACACTTGATTTACTAATTTTGGGGAGCATTAGGAGTACTCAGTAGTGTACAGTGCAGAGTTTTGCTGATAGTGACCAGTGACCACCACTTTTATTTATAATCCGTTCTCTGCCTGAAAAAAGCGATACACAGCACACAGTGACTCAGTCACATACCATATCTGTGTGCACTGCTCAGGCTCAGGCCAGTGTGCTGCATCATCTATTATCTATATATAATATTATATATATCTGTCTGACTGCTCAGCTCACATAGCTTATAATTGTGGGGGAGACTGGGGAGCACTACTGCAGTGCCAGTTATAGGTTATAGCAGGAGCCAGGAGTACATAATATATTATATAGTGAGTGACCACCAGACACACAGTGCAGTTTATTTAATATATCCGTTCTCTGCCTGAAAAAAGCGATACACACAGTGACTCAGTCAGTCACATACCATATCTGTGTGCACTGCTCAGGCTCAGGCCAGTGTGCTGCATCATCTATATATATATTATATATCTGTCTGACTGCTCAGCTCACACAGCTTATAATTGTGGGGGAGACTGGGGAGCACTACTGCAGTGCCAGTTATAGGTTATAGCAGGAGCCAGGAGTACATAATATTATATTAAAATTAAACAGTGCACACTTTTGCTGCAGGAGTGCCACTGCCAGTGTGACTAGTGACCAGTGACCTGACCACCAGTATATAATATTAGTAGTATACTATCTCTTTATCAACCAGTCTATATTAGCAGCAGACACAGTACAGTGCGGTAGTTCACGGCTGTGGCTACCTCTGTGTCGGCACTCGGCAGCCCGTCCATAATTGTATATACCACCTAACCGTGGTTTTTTTTTCTTTCTTTATACATACATACTAGTTATGAGTATACTATCTCTTTATCAACCAGTCTATATATTAGCAGCAGACACAGTACAGTGCGGTAGTTCACGGCTGTGGCTACCTCTGTGTCGGCACTCGGCAGCCCGTCCATAATTGTATATACCACCTAACCGTGGTTTTTTTTTCTTTCTTTATACATACATACTAGTTACGAGTATACTATCTCTTTATCAACCAGTCTATATTAGCAGCAGACACAGTACAGTGCGGTAGTTCACGGCTGTGGCTACCTCTGTGTCGGCACTCGGCAGCCCGTCCATAATTGTATATACCACCTAACCGTGGTTTTTTTTTCTTTCTTTATACATACATACTAGTTACGAGTATACTATCTCTTTATCAACCAGTCTATATATTAGCAGCAGACACAGTACAGTGCGGTAGTTCACGGCTGTGGCTACCTCTGTGTCGGCACTCGGCAGCCCGTCCATAATTGTATATACCACCTAACCGTGGTTTTTTTTTCTTTCTTTATACATACATACTAGTTACGAGTATACTATCTCTTTATCAACCAGTCTATATATTAGCAGCAGACACAGTACAGTGCGGTAGTTCACGGCTGTGGCTACCTCTGTGTCGGCACTCGGCAGCCCGTCCATAATTGTATATACCACCTAACCGTGGTTTTTTTTTCTTTCTTTATACATACATACTAGTTACGAGTATACTATCTCTTTATCAACCAGTCTATATATTAGCAGCAGACACAGTACAGTGCGGTAGTTCACGGCTGTGGCTACCTCTGTGTCGGCACTCGGCAGCCCGTCCATAATTGTATATACCACCTAACCGTGGTTTTTTTTTCTTTCTTTATACATACATACTAGTTACGAGTATACTATCTCTTTATCAACCAGTCTATATTAGCAGCAGACACAGTACAGTGCGGTAGTTCACGGCTGTGGCTACCTCTGTGTCGGCACTCGGCAGCCCGTCCATAATTGTATATACCACCTAACCGTGTTTTTTTTTTCTTTCTTTATACATACATACTAGTTACGAGTATACTATCTCTTTATCAACCAGTCTATATATTAGCAGCAGACACAGTACAGTGCGGTAGTTCACGGCTGTGGCTACCTCTGTGTCGGCACTCGGCAGCCCGTCCATAATTGTATATACCACCTAACCGTGGTTTTTTTTTCTTTCTTTATACATACATACTAGTTACGAGTATACTATCTCTTTATCAACCAGTCTATATTAGCAGCAGACACAGTACAGTGCGGTAGTTCACGGCTGTGGCTACCTCTGTGTCGGCATTTGGCAGCCCGTCCATAATTGTATATACCACCTAACCGTGTTTTTTTTTTCTTTCTTTATACATACATACTAGTTACGAGTATACTATCTCTTTATCAACCAGTCTATATATTAGCAGCAGACACAGTACAGTGCGGTAGTTCACGGCTGTGGCTACCTCTGTGTCGGCACTCGGCAGCCCGTCCATAATTGTATATACCACCTAACCGTGGTTTTTTTTTCTTTCTTTATACATACATACTAGTTACGAGTATACTATCTCTTTATCAACCAGTCTATATATTAGCAGCAGACACAGTACAGTGCGGTAGTTCACGGCTGTGGCTACCTCTGTGTCGGCACTCGGCAGCCCGTCCATAATTGTATATACCACCTAACCGTGGTTTTTTTTTCTTTCTTTATACATACATACTAGTTACGAGTATACTATCTCTTTATCAACCAGTCTATATATTAGCAGCAGACACAGTACAGTGCGGTAGTTCACGGCTGTGGCTACCTCTGTGTCGGCACTCGGCAGCCCGTCCATAATTGTATATACCACCTAACCGTGGTTTTTTTTTCTTTCTTTATACATACATACTAGTTACGAGTATACTATCTCTTTATCAACCAGTCTATATATTAGCAGCAGACACAGTACAGTGCGGTAGTTCACGGCTGTGGCTACCTCTGTGTCGGCAATCGGCAGCCCGTCCATAATTGTATATACCACCTAACCGTGGTTTTTTTTTCTTTCTTTATACATACATACTAGTTACGAGTATACTATCTCTTTATCAACCAGTCTATATATTAGCAGCAGACACAGTACAGTGCGGTAGTTCACGGCTGTGGCTACCTCTGTGTCGGCACTCGGCAGCCCGTCCATAATTGTATATACCACCTAACCGTGGTTTTTTTTTCTTTCTTTATACATACATACTAGTTACGAGTATACTATCTCTTTATCAACCAGTCTATATATTAGCAGCAGACACAGTACAGTGCGGTAGTTCACGGCTGTGGCTACCTCTGTGTCGGCACTCGGCAGCCCGTCCATAATTGTATATACCACCTAACCGTGGTTTTTTTTTCTTTCTTTATACATACATACTAGTTACGAGTATACTATCTCTTTATCAACCAGTCTATATATTAGCAGCAGACACAGTACAGTGCGGTAGTTCACGGCTGTGGCTACCTCTGTGTCGGCACTCGGCAGCCCGTCCATAATTGTATATACCACCTAACCGTGGTTTTTTTTTCTTTCTTTATACATACATACTAGTTACGAGTATACTATCTCTTTATCAACCAGTCTATATATTAGCAGCAGACACAGTACAGTGCGGTAGTTCACGGCTGTGGCTACCTCTGTGTCGGCACTCGGCAGCCCGTCCATAATTGTATGCTAGTATCCAATCCATCCATCTCCATTGTTTACCTGAGGTGCCTTTTAGTTGTGCCTATTAAAATATGGAGAACAAAAATGTTGAGGTTCCAAAATTAGGGAAAGATCAAGATCCACTTCCACCTCGTGCTGAAGCTGCTGCCACTAGTCATGGCCGAGACGATGAAATGCCAGCAACGTCGTCTGCCAAGGCCGATGCCCAATGGCATAGTACAGAGCATGTCAAAACCAAAACACCAAATATCAGTAAAAAAAGGACTCCAAAACCTAAAATAAAATTGTCGGAGGAGAAGCGTAAACTTGCCAATATGCCATTTACCACACGGAGTGGCAAGGAACGGCTGAGGCCCTGGCCTATGTTCATGGCTAGTGGTTCAGCTTCACATGAGGATGGAAGCACTCAGCCTCTCGCTAGAAAACTGAAAAGACTCAAGCTGGCAAAAGCACCGCAAAGAACTGTGCGTTCTTTGAAATCCCAAATCCACAAGGAGAGTCCAATTGTGTCGGTTGCGATGCCTGACCTTCCCAACACTGGACGTGAAGAGCATGCGCCTTCCACCATTTGCACGCCCCCTGCAAGTGCTGGAAGGAGCACCCGCAGTCCAGTTCCTGATAGTCAGATTGAAGATGTCAGTGTTGAAGTACACCAGGATGAGGAGGATATGGGTGTTGCTGGCGCTGGGGAGGAAATTGACCAGGAGGATTCTGATGGTGAGGTGGTTTGTTTAAGTCAGGCACCCGGGGAGACACCTGTTGTCCGTGGGAGGAATATGGCAGTTGACATGCCAGGTGAAAATACAAAAAAAATCAGCTCTTCGGTGTGGAGGTATTTCACCAGAAATGCGGACAACAGGTGTCAAGCCGTGTGTTCCCTTTGTCAAGCTGTAATAAGTAGGGGTAAGGACGTTAACCACCTCGGAACATCCTCCCTTATACGTCACCTGCAGCGCATTCATAATAAGTCAGTGACAAGTTCAAAAACTTTGGGTGACAGCGGAAGCAGTCCACTGACCAGTAAATCCCTTCCTCTTGTAACCAAGCTCACGCAAACCACCCCACCAACTCCCTCAGTGTCAATTTCCTCCTTCCCCAGGAATGCCAATAGTCCTGCAGGCCATGTCACTGGCAATTCTGACGAGTCCTCTCCTGCCTGGGATTCCTCCGATGCATCCTTGCGTGTAACGCCTACTGCTGCTGGCGCTGCTGTTGTTGCCACTGGGAGTCGATGGTCATCCCAGAGGGGAAGTCGTAAGCCCACTTGTACTACTTCCAGTAAGCAATTGACTGTTCAACAGTCCTTTGCGAGGAAGATGAAATATCACAGCAGTCATCCTACTGCAAAGCGGATAACTGAGTCCTTGACAACTATGTTGGTGTTAGACGTGCGTCCGGTATCCGCCGTTAGTTCACAGGGAACTAGACAATTTATTGAGGCAGTGTGCCCCCGTTACCAAATACCATCTAGGTTCCACTTCTCTAGGCAGGCGATACCGAGAATGTACACGGACGTCAGAAAAAGACTCACCAGTGTCCTAAAAAATTCAGTTGTACCCAATGTCCACTTAACCACGGACATGTGGACAAGTGGAGCAGGGCAGGGTCAGGACTATATGACTGTGACAGCCCACTGGGTAGATGTATGGACTCCCGCCGCAAGAACAGCAGCGGCGGCACCAGTAGCAGCATCTCGCAAACGCCAACTCTTTCCTAGGCAGGCTACGCTTTGTATCACCGCTTTCCAGAATACGCACACAGCTGAAAACCTCTTACGGCAACTGAGGAAGATCATCGCGGAATGGCTTACCCCAATTGGACTCTCCTGTGGATTTGTGGCATCGGACAACGCCAGCAATATTGTGTGTGCATTAAATATGGGCAAATTCCAGCACGTCCCATGTTTTGCACATACCTTGAATTTGGTGGTGCAGAATTTTTTAAAAAACGACAGGGGCGTGCAAGAGATGCTGTCGGTGGCCAGAAAAATTGCGGGACACTTTCGGCGTACAGGCACCACGTACAGAAGACTGGAGCACCACCAAAAACTACTGAACCTGCCCTGCCATCATCTGAAGCAAGAAGTGGTAACGAGGTGGAATTCAACCCTCTATATGCTTCAGAGGTTGGAGGAGCAGCAAAAGGCCATTCAAGCCTATACAATTGAGCACGATATAGGAGATGGAATGCACCTGTCTCAAGTGCAGTGGAGAATGATTTCAACGTTGTGCAAGGTTCTGATGCCCTTTGAACTTGCCACACGTGAAGTCAGTTCAGACACTGCCAGCCTGAGTCAGGTCATTCCCCTCATCAGGCTTTTGCAGAAGAAGCTGGAGGCATTGAAGAAGGAGCTAAAAGGGAGCGATTCCGCTAGGCATGTGGGACTTGTGGATGCAGCCCTTAATTTGCTTAACAAGGATTCACGGGTGGTCAATCTGTTGAAATCAGAGCACTACATTTTGGCCACCGTGCTCGATCCTAGATTTAAAGCCTACCTTGGATCTCTCTTTCCGGCAGACACAGGTCTGCTGGGGTTGAAAGACCTGCTGGTGACAAAATTGTCAAGTCAAGCGGAACGCGACCTGTCAACATCTCCTCCTTCACATTCTCCCGCAACTGGGGGTGCGAGGAAAAGGCTCAGAATTCCGAGCCCACCCGCTGGCGGTGATGCAGGGCAGTCTGGAGCGACTGCTGATGCTGACATCTGGTCCGGACTGAAGGACCTGACAACGATTACGGACATGTCGTCTACTGTCACTGCATATGATTCTCTCAACATTGATAGAATGGTGGAGGATTATATGAGTGACCGCATCCAAGTAGGCATGTCACACAGTCCGTACTTATACTGGCAGGAAAAAGAGGCAATTTGGAGGCCCTTGCACAAACTGGCTTTATTCTACCTAAGTTGCCCTCCCACAAGTGTGTACTCCGAAAGAGTGTTTAGTGCCGCCGCTCACCTTGTCAGCAATCGGCGTACGAGGTTACATCCAGAAAATGTGGAGAAGATGATGTTCATTAAAATGAATTATAATCAATTCCTCCGCGGAGACATTGACCAGCAGCAATTGCCTCCACAAAGTACACAGGGAGCTGAGATGGTGGATTCCAGTGGGGACGAATTGATAATCTGTGAGGAGGGGGATGTACACGGTGATATATCGGAGGGTGAAGATGAGGTGGACATCTTGCCTCTGTAGAGCCAGTTTGTGCAAGGAGAGATTAATTGCTTCTTTTTTGGGGGGGGTCCAAACCAACCCGTCATATCAGTCACAGTCGTGTGGCAGACCCTGTCACTGAAATGATGGGTTGGTTAAAGTGTGCATGTCCTGTTTTGTTTATACAACATAAGGGTGGGTGGGAGGGCCCAAGGACAATTCCATCTTGCACCTCTTTTTTCTTTTCTTTTTCTTTGCATCATGTGCTGATTGGGGAGGGTTTTTTTGGAAGGGACATCCTGCGTGACACTGCAGTGCCACTCCTAGATGGGCCCGGTGTTTGTGTCGGCCACTAGGGTCGCTAATCTTACTCACACAGTCAGCTACCTCATTGCGCCTCTTTTTTTCTTTGCGTCATGTGCTGTTTGGGGAGGGTTTTTTGGAAGGGACATCCTGCGTGACACTGCAGTGCCACTCCTAGATGGGCCCGGTGTTTGTGTCGGCCACTAGGGTCGCTAATCTTACTCACACAGCTACCTCATTGCGCCTCTTTTTTTCTTTGCGTCATGTGCTGTTTGGGGAGGGTTTTTTGGAAGGGACATCCTGCGTGACACTGCAGTGCCACTCCTAGATGGGCCCGGTGTTTGTGTCGGCCACTAGGGTCGCTTATCTTACTCACACAGCGACCTCGGTGCAAATTTTAGGACTAAAAATAATATTGTGAGGTGTGAGGTATTCAGAATAGACTGAAAATGAGTGTAAATTATGGTTTTTGAGGTTAATAATACTTTGGGATCAAAATGACCCCCAAATTCTATGATTTAAGCTGTTTTTTAGTGTTTTTTGAAAAAAACACCCGAATCCAAAACACACCCGAATCCGACAAAAAAAATTCGGTGAGGTTTTGCCAAAACGCGGTCGAACCCAAAACACGGCCGCGGAACCGAACCCAAAACCAAAACACAAAACCCGAAAAATTTCAGGCGCTCATCTCTAATGGATAGTATAGTTTTTATGGACGACGAGTGACGACACAGAGGTAGGTACAGCAGTGGCCTACCGTACTGCTTTATACAGTATAATGGACCTGGTGGACACTGTCAGCAGACTGCATTTATAGTATAAAAAAAAAGACACCACAGGTATACAATGTAGATGGATGGATAGTATACTTTATGGACGACGAGTGACGACACAGAGGTAGGTACAGCAGTGGCCTACCATACTGCTATATACAGTATAATGGACCTGGTGGACACTGTCAGCAGACTGCTTTTATAGTGTATAAAAAAGACACCACAGGTATACAATGTAGATGGACGGATAGTATACTTTATGGACGACGAGTGACGACACAGAGGTAGGTACAGCAGTGGCCTACCGTACTGCTATATACAGTATAATGGACCTGGTGGACACTGTCAGCAGGCTGCGTTTATAGTATAAAAAAAAAGACACCACAGGTATACAATGTAGATGGATGGATAGTATACTTTATGGACGACGAGTGACGACACAGAGGTAGGTACAGCAGTGGCCTACCGTACTGCTATATACAGTATAATGGACCTGGTGGACACTATCAGCAGACTTCATTTATAGTATAAAAAAAAAGACACCACAGGTATACAATGTAGATGGATGGATAGTATACTTATGGACGACGAGTGACGACACAGAGGTAGGTACAGCAGTGGCCTACCGTACTGCTATATACAGTATAATGGACCTGGTGGACACTGTCAGCAGACTGCGTTTATAGTATAAAAAAAAGACACCACAGGTATACAATGTAGATGGATGGATAGTATAGTTTTTATGGACGACGAGTGACGACACAGAGGTAGGTACAGCAGTGGCCTACCGTACTGCTATATACAGTATAATGGACCTGGTGGACACTGTCAGCAGACTGCATTTATAGTATAAAAAAAAAAGACACCACAGGAATACAATGTAGATGGATGGATAGTATAGTTTTTATGGACGACGAGTGACGACACAGAGGTAGGTACAGCAGTGGCCTACCGTACTGCTATATACAGTATAATGGACCTGGTGGACACTGTCAGCAGACTGCGTTTATAGTATAAAAAAAAGACACCACAGGTATACAATGTAGATGGATGGATAGTATACTTTATGGACGACGAGTGACGACACAGAGGTAGGTACAGCAGTGGCCTACCGTACTGCTATATACAGTATAATGGACCTGGTGGACACTGTCAGCAGACTGCGTTTATAGTATAAAAAAAAGACACCACAGGTATACAATGTAGATGGATGGATAGTATAGTTTTTATGGACGACGAGTGATGACACAGAGGTAGGTACAGCAGTGGCCTACCGTACTGCTATATACAGTATAATGGACCTGGTGGACACTGTCAGCAGACTGCATTTATAGTATAAAAAAAAAGACACCACAGGTATACAATGTAGATGGATGGATGGATAGTATACTTTATGGATGACGAGTGACGACACAGAGTTAGGTACAGCAGTGGCCTACCGTACTGCTATATACAGTATAATGGACCTGGTGGACACTGTCAGCAGACTGCGTTTACAGTATAAAAAAAAAGACACCACAGGTATACAATGTAGATGGACGGATAGTATACTTTATGGACGACGAGTGACGACACAGAGGTAGGTACAGCAGTGGCCTACCGTACTGCTATATACAGTATAATGGACCTGGTGGACACTGTCAGCAGGCTGCGTTTATAGTATAAAAAAAAGACACCACAGGTATACAATGTAGATGGATGGATAGTATACTTTATGGACGACGAGTGACGACACAGAGGTAGGTACAGCAGTGGCCTACCGTACTGCTATATACAGTATAATGGACCTGGTGGACACTGTCAGCAGACTGCATTTATAGTATAAAAAAAAAGACACCACAGGAATACAATGTAGATGGATGGATAGTATACTTTTTATGGATGATGAGTGACGACACAGAGGTAGGTACAGCAGTGGCCAACCGTACTGCTATATACAGTATAATGGACTTGGTGGACTCTGTCAGCAGACTGCGTTTATAGTATAAAAAAAAGACACCACAGGTATACAATGTAGATGAATGGATAGTATACTTTATGGACGACGAGTGACGACACAGAGGTAGGTACAGCAGTGGCCTACCGTACTGCTATATACAGTATAATGGACCTGGTGGACACTGTCAGCAGACTGCATTTATAGTATAAAAAAAAAAGACACCACAGGAATACAATGTAGATGGATGGATAGTATAGTTTTTATGGACGACGAGTGACGACACAGAGGTAGGTACAGCAGTGGCCTACCGTACTGCTTTATACAGTATAATGGACCTGGTGGACACTGTCAGCAGACTGCATTTATAGTTTAAAAAAAAAGACACCACAGGTATACAATGTAGATGGATGGATAGTATACTTTATGGACGACGAGTGACGACACAGAGGTAGGTACAGCAGTGGCCTACCACACTGCTATACACAGTATAATGGACCTGGTGGACACTGTCAGCAGACTGCGTTTATAGTGTTTAAAAAAAGACACCACAGGTATACAATGTAGATGGACGGATAGTATACTTTATGGACGACGAGTGACGACACAGAGGTAGGTACAGCAGTGGCCTACCGTACTGCTATATACAGTATAATGGACCTGGTGGACAATGTCAGCAGGCTGCGTTTATAGTATAAAAAAAAGACACCACAGGTATACAATGTAGATGGATGGATAGTATACTTATGGACGACGAGTGACGACACAGAGGTAGGTACAGCAGTGGCCTACCGTACTGCTATATACAGTATAATGGACCTGGTGGACACTACCAGCAGACTGCGTTTATAGTATAAAAAAAAGACACCACAGGTATACAATGTAGATGGATGGATAGTATACTTTTTATGGACGACGAGTGACGACACAGAGGTAGGTACAGCAGTGGCCTACCGTACTGCTATATACAGTATAATGGACCTGGTGGACATTGTCAGCAGACTGCGTTTATAGTATAAAAAAAAGACACCACAGGTATACAATGTAGATGGATGGATAGTATACTTTATGGATGACGAGTGACGACACAGAGGTAGGTTCAGCAGTGGCCTACCGTACTGCTATATACAGTATAATGGACCTGGTGGACACTGTCAGCAGACTGCGTTTATAGTATAAAAAAAAAGACACCACAGGTATACAATGTAGATGGATGGATAGTATACTTTATGGACGACGAGTGACGACACAGAGGTAGGTACAGCAGTGGCCTACTGTACTGCTATATACAGTATAATGGACCTGGTGGACACTGTCAGCAGACTGCGTTTATAGTATAAAAAAAAAGACACCACAGGTATACAGTGTAGATGGATGGATAGTATAGTTTTTATGGACGACGAGTGACGACACAGAGGTAGGTACAGCAGTGGCCTACCGTACTGCTATATACAGTATAATGGACCTGGTGGACACTATCAGCAGACTTCATTTATAGTATAAAAAAAAAAGACACCACAGGTATACAATGTAGATGGATGGATAGTATACTTATGGACGACGAGTGACGACACAGAGGTAGGTACAGCAGTGGCCTACCGTACTGCTATATACAGTATAATGGACCTGGAGGACACTGTCAGCAGACTGCGTTTATAGTATAAAAAAAAGAAACCACAGGTATACAATGTAGATGGATGGATAGTATACTTTTTATGGACGACGAGTGACGACACAGAGGTAGGTACAGCAGTGGCCTACCGTACTGCTATATACAGTATAATGGACCTGGTGGACATTGTCAGCAGACTGCGTTTATAGTATAAAAAAAAGACACCACAGGTATACAATGTAGATGGATGGATAGTATACTTTATGGATGACGAGTGACGACACAGAGGTAGGTTCAGCAGTGGCCTACCGTACTGCTATATACAGTATAATGGACCTGGTGGACACTGTCAGCAGACTGCGTTTATAGTATAAAAAAAAAGACACCACAGGTATACAATGTAGATGGATGGATAGTATACTTTATGGACGACGAGTGACGACACAGAGGTAGGTACAGCAGTGGCCTACCGTACTGCTATATACAGTATAATGGACCTGGTGGACACTGTCTGCAGACTGCGTTTATAGTATAAAAAAAAAGACACCACAGGTATACAATGTAGATGGATGGATAGTATAGTTTTTATGGACGACGAGTGACGACACAGAGGTAGGTACAGCAGTGGCCTACCGTACTGCTATATACAGTATAATGGACCTGGTGGACACTGTCAGCAGACTGCATTTATAGTATAAAAAAAAGACACCACAGGTATACAATGTAGATGGATGAATAGTATACTTTATGGACGACGAGTGACGACACAGAGGTAGGTACAGCAGTGGCCTACCGTACTGCTATATACAGTATAATGGACCTGGTGGACACTGTCAGCAGACTGCGTTTATAGTATAAGAAAAAAGACACCACAGGTATACAATGTAGATGGACGGATAGTATACTTTATGGACGACGAGTGACGACACAGAGGTAGGTACAGCAGTGGCCTACCGTACTGCTATATACAGTATAATGGACCTGGTGGACACTGTCAGCAGGCTGCGTTTATAGTATAAAAAAAAGACACCACAGGTATACAATGTAGATGGATGGATAGTATACTTATGGACGATGAGTGACGACACAGAGGTAGGTACAGCAGTGGCCTACCATACTGCTATATACAGTATAATGGACCTGGTGGACACTATCAGCAGACTTCATTTCTAGTATAAAAAAAAAGACACCACAGGTATACAATGTAGATGGATGGATAGTGTACTTATGGACGACGAGTGATGACACAGAGGTAGGTACAGCAGTGGCCTACCGTACTGCTATATACAGTATAATGGACCTGGTGGACACTGTCAGCAGACTGCGTTTATAGTATAAAAAAAAAGACACCACAGGTATACAATGTAGATGGATGGATAGTATACTTTTTATGGACGACGAGTGACGACACAGAGGTAGGTACAGCAGTGGCCTACCGTACTGCTATATACAGTATAATGGACCTGGTGGACACTGTCAGCAGACTGCGTTTATAGTATAAAAAAAAGACACCACAGGTATACAATGTAGATGGATGGATAGTATACTTTATGGATGATGAGTGACGACACAGAGGTAGGTACAGCAGTGGCCTACCGTACTGCTATATACAGTATAATGGACCTGGTGTACACTGTCACAGTCAGAAAAATATCACGCTACATGTTGCCATATATTCACCTCATGCGCGTGTCCGCTGCACATGCACTTTCTCTGGCGTGCGTACACATACTCGCAAATGCGTGACGGCGCCTCTACGGGCGTGCGCTCGAGCGCATGGTATGTGCATTTACGGTAGAGTTTGTGTGCGTCTAGCGAGTGACTCAATCGCTCCTTAATAAATCCATATAGCAGGTTTTATTGGTAATGTTCCCCTTAGTGATAACTGTAAGTTTGTTTAAAGTGACTTGCTCATGGACATGGGAATCCCTCTTTTCATGATACAAAGGGTCTGTCTAAGGTTGAACAGTGGTGTCTGGTACCTAACCGAAGAGTATTTTAATAGCAACAATCCGGTGTTGGTTAGGTATAGATTAAACGCTCCTGCGTATAGTTATGGCCATTAGTAATTTCTGGACATATCCTATATTTGCAGTTCATTATCCATGCGGCGGGAATCCGGAGATTCCCTCCCACCTGAGCTGTTTGTAATAGTCACAGCCCACCTGTTCAAATCCACCTATGACCTTTTGTTATAGTGCAGAGAGACATTCCTGTGTCCAATGAACAATAAGGTTGTAGGGCCCTTTGAAGTACACTGTATGTTGTGTATATAAGGGTCACTGTCCCCAGACCGGCCAGTACTCTCTCTTCAACAGTTATCGCTGATAATTGGAGGACTGGATTCCGGTTGCGCTGGCGAGCGTTCCCCGTATGGTATGTTTCTCTATGGCCACTTTGTTACCCGTGTAATGTTAGCCATTCATACTTAGTCTATGTATTTGTATTTGCGATCGTTCTCTATTGTGTATATTTCTGTCTAGATATTCTGTTAGAATTATATGTTAGTTTGTAGTGTATGACTTGTCAACTGTTTCCCCTTTTTCAAAATAACTAAAAGCTTGTTAGTGAAGGTTTCGGAACCTTAGCACGGTATTGTGTGTTCATTACATTACTGTGTGTAATAGGAGCGTCTCGATCGCTCAAGCAGCTTTAGCATTAACCAGGTAAAGCAGCGTTACATCGCTGCAGTGTTTCATAACAAGGTTCACAGCACAAGAGTATCCTTTCTAAGTGTTGCATTCAAGGTTTACAGAGTGTTATCCTGTGAGCGTCTGCACCGCTCGTGTTCCCCTCGTGGTCTCGAGCGTCCGCTACGCTGGTAGCGTATCATTACGGTAGTCAGCAGCCTATAGCGTGCTTGACTCTACGCATTAAGCCGTGAGCGAACGTGCCGCTCGTGCGTCTCGACCACGGCTAAGCGTCTGCTACGCTAAGTGCGTACCCTTACGGTACCTCATACGCCAATTGCGTACTTAGTCTCTTACCCATCCATAGTGAATATTATAAGGTAATCAAATCGACATTATCAATTGAGGGCTCGTCCGTCCTCCACACATCCGCAAGAGCGAAACCACACGTTATCTGCCAGCAAGGGCGGGAAGGTAGTAGTGCTGGCTAGATAAGCGTCTGTTTCGCTACGTTGTAGGAGTGCTGGGGTGGAATCGGGAACCGGAAGGTAGAAAGATAAGAACAATACGCTACTGTTTTTTTTAAAACTGTTTATTTCTGTTTTGTGTACACACACGCACACATCTACATTGTTGCAGCTCACTCCCCTGTTGCCATTAGAATTGATTATTAGACACGTGCTGAGGAAATCTGGTGCTATTTAGTTGAGATTAAATAGGATAATTTTCAAGGGAATAATTGTAAAGGACACGCACACAGCATAGCAAATACTGTGTGGTATACGGTAAGCGATTACAGTTGAATATCGTTTACATTGATAGAAGCGTGTTGATTGTGTCGCTGTGGGCATATCTGCACTTTGTGCATACGTGTCTCGGACAACGTGCGAAATCACGTACGTGACGCAAAGGCATACGCACGTGGCGTGTTTTACGCAACGGAGTGTACGGATACGCCCACTGAGACTCAAATCACACAATAACCTTGTTTAGGGTGGGCGGTATAGTACAGCCACCTGATAATAGCACACGGTTGTTCAGTTTTTCCAAAAAAAATATTAGTTAAAAGAAAACCTTTTTCTACTGCAAAACCCAGGGATTGGACCCTTACCTGTATGAAAGGAATTTCTGTACAGAAAGATCAGGGTGTATATGAGTGAGTAGGAGTGAGTGTGGAACTTAAAGTATTATTTTTGTGAACCCACAAATCGGGATCCCGTCGGAGACCACATCAGGTGAGTGGACACTTGGTGGCGTGGGACTGGCTTGCCCGCGTTAACATTGTATAAGGTAAAGGAGCAAGTAGTTTCCGCATACAAAAAGACTGCAAGGTATTTAAGCGCAGCCCCGGGGGTTTGGCGTAGCACCCATATAGTCAAGTTAAAGCTCCGGCTGAAGGTTTCGCAGCCTAAACAACCGATTCCGTTGGTCGTAAAGCGTATAAATATTAAGCTACTTATACGCAGTGCGACTGTACCGCACGTAATTGTGTGCATTAGTTTGTTACCTTGATACCCATTAACAATTTACTGTGGGATCATAAACGCTATTTGTACATTCTAACGTGATTTGTGTAGGTGTTTGTTATTTTAAGGCAGTTTCGCTGTTCACTCAGGAAATCTCTAACAACCAATACTTACTGGGGAGGGTAGCATACTCCCAACGCGCCCCAGTAAATAGAGGTTACAGGGCGGAAGTGAGTGAAGGCACTAGTTGAACTTTCACCGTCGCCTTACCGCGGGCAATTTGGTCTGTTTGTAAGAATTCGCTAAGACAGTAATATCTGCAAACAATGGGGGCCAGTTGTTCAAAGAAGGGACGTCCAACAAGGGTTCACGTTGGTAGTTGCTGGCCCAAAGGGTCCGCACGGTATATAATGTGTGAAAAATACGGATCACACACACAGGTATTATGCAAAGAATGGGAACGAATGACAGAGGATGATGGGGAACAGTTTCCCCGGGTAGGCAGTCTGAACCCTGATGTATTGCAGAACCTAAGAAAAAGGATAGGTCTAATAAAATCTGCAAAGCAGAGGATTAGACATTATGATTGTTTACAGATATGGCAACAGGAAAGTGAAATACAACAGGAATTAGCTCAGAAAGCAAATTCCAATCCTGGTAGAAATCTAATAGCAACGGCACCACCACCATATATAGTAGGGGACAAAGTGGCTGCAGAGAATGACATGCGGGTGTACGATAAGGGTGCACTTAATCAATGTAGTAGTGATAAGATTAAGATAAAAGTAAATGCAAATGTTGATACTAACGCTAACCCATGCAAGTTGTATCCTATTTTAAACTTCCCCCAGGAATACGACCAAGAAGATGAGCCCACTACGATTTCAGCTCTCTCTCTAGCGGCCACCATAAGTGATACTCCAGTGGGCACCGCCCAACCAGTAAGAGTGGCATCAAAAGCCCATAGCTCAGGGACAGGTGAGGTTGTGTCTACAGGTAAGTACGGCACTGTACAATATGCTGAAACTATTGTACCACACGCTGTAGAATCAAACCAGAGTGAAGTAATTAATCTTAACCCTGTTAGAGTAATAGCGGTCCCCAATGGTAAGACTGACACAAGTGGAGCCACACCCATTAGGAATATTGCCATGCATTGTCCCTGGTCCCGAGCAAAATTAAGAACAATTTTGTCTGAATTTCCTGATCCCAGAAAAGATTTAGCCGCATGTCAGAGGTTCATTAAGGACCTAGGTAACTCCACTGAGCCTAACAACAAAGATTGGCGGACACTACTGCGGGCATGTCTGCCCTCTAGTATTGACCCTGTCAAGTTTATAGCTGACTGTAAACTAGATGAGGAGGTACCCCTTACGGATGAATATAATCAAGAAAATGTAACCAGAATCAATCTGCAGTTGGGAGTATAACCATGACATTTTCACACAGAGCCGACAGATTGCCCATAGACACAGAACTTATACGCCAGATAGCCGACCATAGGAAATTCTTTCGGTATAGGTACACCTTAGGAAGTAGGATCATGCGAGTTGGAGAAGTATCACCAGGATACTGTGCACAGATCGTACAAACTGATATGTGTACTAAACAGATGGGAGAATTAGGGTTAGGAGAGTTCACATGGAAAATTTGTAATATGGTAATGTCATACTCCGTCCCATATGTTCTCCCCGATGATGCATATTTCATATGCGGGAGGAAGGCGTATAAGTGGCTTGCCCCAAACTCAGAAGGGTTATGTTATATTGGAAAAGTACTGCCTGAGGTAATGACTGTATCCCACACTAAAATGAAAGATATTCACCGTGGTGCCCAAGCTCCTTATACTCACACTCATTACGAGCACGTCGTTAAAAGGCAACTGATAGAGAAAACAGAGCATCCGGCCTCTGACCTGATCCATGAATCCACCGGGATTCAAGTCCTACTCGCGTTAGATATCACTCGTACCGCCAGAGGAGTGTTAAATTATAGATATATATCTGCGCTTGCAAATTTATTAGACAATATCACTGAAATGTATGACGACACGTTCAGGTATACTGGGAGAGAGTTACAAGCCTACAAAACAGAACTGGTTCAGCGTAGGATGATTCTCAATTATCTCACAGCTGTGACAGGCGGGTATTGTGTCACCTTGGCTACTCAATATGGAATAAAGTGTTGCACGTACATTACAAACAGCACTGAGGACCCGGTCGAGGTCATAGACCAAAAGATGGATGACATCTTGCAATTAAAATGGGAGTTCCGAAGGAAACACAATCTCACCCTTGCTGCTGTGGGTAATGAGCTGACCAGTTGGGTGTCATGGTTGAACCCACGAAATTGGTTCTCTGGTTTAGGAGAATGGACCCAAGGTATTATCATGGATGTAGGGAAATTTCTTTTGTGTATTCTGGGTGTCATCATATTGGTCGGTCTGATATTTAGATGCGTTCGGGTTTTAACGAAGTGTAAACGTAGTGCCCGAGTGATGAGTTTAAGAAGTGAAGATACTGTAATAACAACGACTAATTTGATTTATGACCCAACGATAGAGACAATGTTGTGATGAAAATGTGATTCCACGGTCCGTTTCTTTCACCCGTTTCTCCTTTGTTTTCCTCCAAGGTACAAAGACATCCACTTGGAAGAAGAATTTGACAACCTTTTATACAGACCACTGATGGACAATGCCATAGACCCCCCAATATCCCTAGTGACTTTAACTTTTACGCTAGCCCAATACTTTAAAGATTGTCAGTCTATGGACATTGAGAAAGCTTTTTGCTCAGCAATTATGGCAAAAGCATCGGGAGACTACAGTCAACATGTACATCGAGACAAGACACAAGACAAGACCTCAATCAACAAATGTATATTAACCTCACATAGATTATGACTGCATTTGCCATAATTGCTTCTTATCTTCATTTCTACAACCTTCAGGTAATGACACACATAGTTGATAGGGAATATAGACACAGATATCAGCACTCACATACCCCCACATTCATGTATCATCAACTAAAATGTGCTCCCCCATTTTGTTGCAACCAAAAGCCGAAAAGAGCTCGGTAAAGTTTGACAGCCCATCCACAGACCCTTAATACGGGATAAGAAGGAATTCAAATGTATACTTCGCAATACCTCGAAGCTTGATTTAAAACACGTACGGCACGATGATACATGACCCCTCAAACATGGATTCATACACACATGCTTCTACTATCTCACTAGGTCATACCCTTTTCCCACCTTCTTCTCTTCTCCCTTACCCAATCATAGAAATGTATTTACATATGACATATATTTTTCTCTTTTTGAACTGTTTTAGGAAGTGGCAGTTATTGGTGACTGCCAAAGGGTGGACTGTCAAAGTCAGAAAAATATCACGCTACACGTTGCCATATATTCACCTCATGCGCGTGTCCGCTGCACATGCACTTTCTCTGGCGTGCGTACACATACTGGCAAATGCGTGACGGCGCCTCTACGGGCGTGCGCTCGAGCGCATGGTATGTGCATTTACGGTAGAGTTTGTGTGCGTCTAGCGAGTGACTCAATTGCTCCTTAATAAATCCATATAGCAGGTTTTATTGGTAATGTTCCCCTTAGTGATAACTGTAAGTTTGTTTAAAGTGACTTGCTCATGGACATGGGAATCCCTCTTTTCGTGATACAAAGGGTCTGTCTAAGGTTGAACAGTGGTGTCTGGTACCTAACCGAAGAGTATTTTAATAGCAACAATCCGGTGTTGGTTAGGTATAGATTAAACGCTCCTGCGTATAGTTATGGCCATTAGTAATTTCTGGACATATCCTATATTTGCAGTTCATTATCCATGCGGCGGGAATCCGGAGATTCCCTCCCACCTGAGCTGTTTGTAATAGTCACAGCCCACCTGTTCAAATCCACCTATGACCTTTTGTTATAGTGCAGAGAGACATTCCTGTGTCCAATGAACAATAAGGTTGTAGGGCCCTTTGAAGTACACTGTATGTTGTGTATATAAGGGTCACTGTCCCCAGACCGGCCAGTACTCTCTCTTCAACAGTTATCGCTGATAATTGGAGGACTGGATTCCGGTTGCGCTGGCGAGCGTTCCCCGTATGGTATGTTTCTCTGTGGCCACTTTGTTACCCGTGTAATGTTAGCCATTCATACTTAGTCTATGTATTTGTATTTGCGATCGTTCTCTATTGTGTATATTTCTGTCTAGATATTCTGTTAGAATTATATGTTAGTTTGTAGTGTATGACTTGTCAACTGTTTCCCCTTTTTCAAAATAACTAAAAGCTTGTTAGTAAAGGTTTCGGAACCTTAGCACGGTATTGTGTGTTCATTACATTACTGTGTGTAATAGGAGCGTCTCGATCGCTCAAGCAGCTTTAGCATTAACCAGGTAAAGCAGCGTTACATCGCTGCAGTGTTTCATAACAAGGTTTACAGCACAAGAGTATCCTTTCTAAGTGTTGCATTTAAGGTTTACAGAGTGTTATCCTGTGAGCGTCTGCACCGCTCGTGTTCCCCTCGTGGTCTCGAGCGTCCGCTACGCTGGTAGCGTATCATTACGGTAGTCAGCAGCCTATAGCGTGCTTGACTCTACGCATTAAGCCGTGAGCGAACGTGCCGCTCGTGCGTCTCGACCACGGCTAAGCGTCTGCTACGCTAAGTGCGTACCCTTACGGTACCTCATACGCCAATTGCGTACTTAGTCTCTTACCCATCCATAGTCAATATTATAAGGTAATCAAATCTACATTATCAACACTGTCTGCAGACTGCGTTTATAGTATAAAAAAAAAGACACCACAGGTATACAATGTAGATGGATGGATAGTATACTTTATGGACGACGAGTGACGACACAGAGGTAGGTACAGCAGTGGCCTACCGTACTGCTATATACAGTATAATGGACCTGGTGGACACTGTCAGCAGACTGCGTTTATAGTATAAAAAAAGACACCACAGGTATACAATGTAGATGGATGGATAGTATACTTTATGGACGACGAGTGACGACACAGAGGTAGGTACAGCAGTGGCCTACCGTACTGCTATATACAGTATAATGGACCTGGTGGACACTGTCAGCAGACTGCGTTTATAGTATAAAAAAAAGACACCACAGGTATACAAAGTAGATGGATGGATAGTATACTTATGGACGACGAGTGACGACACAGAGGTAGGTACAGCAGTGGCCTACCGTACTGCTATATACAGTATAATGGACCTGGTGGAGACTGTCAGCAGACTGCGTTTATAGTATAAAAAAAGACACCACAGGTATACAATGTAGATGGATGGATAGTATACTTATGGATGACGAGTGACGACACAGGTAGGTACAGCAGTGGCCTACCGTACTGCTATATACAGTATAATAGACCTGGTGGACACTGTCAGCAGACTGCGTTTATAGTATATAAAAAAAGACACCACAGGTATACAATGTAGATGGATGGATAGTATACTTATGGACGACGAGTGACGACACAGAGGTAGGTACAGCAGTGGCCTACCGAACTGCTATATACAGTATAATAGACCTGGTGGACACTGTCAGCAGACTGCGTTTATAGTATAAAAAAAAAAAGACACCACAGGTATACAATGTAGATGGATGGATAGTATACTTATGGACAACGAGTGATGACACAGAGGTAGGTACAGCAGTGGCCTACTGTACTGCTATATACAGTATAATGGACCTGGTGGACACTGTCAGCAGACTGCGTTTATTGTATAAAAAAAAAGACACCACAGGTATACAATGTAGATGGATGGATAGTATACTTATGGACGACGAGTGACGACACAGAGGTAGGTACAGCAGTGGCCTACCGTACTGCTATATACAGTATAATGGACCTGGTGGACACTGTCAGCAGACTGCTAAACTAGTATAAAAAAAAACCACCACAGGAGTGTTTTTCAGGCAGACAAACGTATACTGGTGGTCACTGTCAGCAAAACTGTGCACTGTACTCCTGCTATAGCTGCTCCCCAGTCCCCACAATTAAGCAGTGTGAGCACTCAGCACAGATATATCATGCAGCACACTGTGCACAGATATGGTATGGAGTGTTTTTTTCAGGCAGAGAACGGATAAAAATCTGGTGGTCACTATTAGCAAAACGCTGCACTGTACTCCTCCTAACAGCTGCTCCCCAATCCTCCCCACAATAAGCTAAGCAATCAGATCAACTGTGTAGTATATAACTATATAAACGGAGAGGACGCCAGCCACGTCCTCTCCCTATCAATCTCAATGCACGTGTGAAAAGGGCGGCGACGCGCGGCTGCTTATATAGAATCCGAATCCCGCGAGAATCCGACAGTGGGATGATGACGTTCGGGCACGCTCGGGTTAACCGAGCTATACGGGAGAATCCGAGTATGGCTCGGAACCGTGTAAAAAGGGTGACATTCGGGGGGGTTCGGTTTCCGAGAAACCGAACCCGCTCATCTCTAATTAATTCCCAGTCATTTCCAGTAAATTTTGACAACATTACAGCTCACAATATTGTTTTCATCAATATTGTCCAAAGGCTGCAGAGAGCTGGCTGGTTACTGAGCAACAGAGCAGTGGCACAAACACACTGCAGTTTATGGAACATCTATGAAACAGCCACAGCATACTAGTGTACACTGCACAGAACAGTACAAACAATATAATCTATATATTTATTTATTTTTTCTTTTTTTTTTTAACTCGCTGCTCAGTTCAAACTGCATGGAGTCACAGGGTTTTAAACAAAGGGCACTAGGTAAAGTGCACCAAACAGTACAAACAATAGATCTATATATACACTATATACATGTGTGTGTATATATATATATATATATATATATATATATATATATTCTGTTATTTAACTTGCAGCTCAACTCAAACTGCATGAATCATGGCTTATAGATGCATGTGAATAAAGCACACTAGGGTAAAGCTCACCAAACAGTACAAACAAAAGAAATACTTTTTTTTTATTTTATTTATTTTTATATTTTTCTGTTTTTTAACTTGCAGCTTGATTCAAACTACAAAGATCACAGGGCTTATAGATGCATGTAAACAAAGCACACTAGGGTAAATTTCACCCAGCAGTACAATTTACAGCAAAGTATAGTGCAGCATTCAGCAGCGTGCAGTGTGATCCCCATACAGTCACTACAGTATACAGAGCACAGCCACTTGGGAGTCTGTACACAGCACAGCCAATACAGCAGAGTACAGCACAGCATACAGCAGCGGTCATTAGTGTGACATGGTGCCAAGTCCCGGCTGCGGCGCCTTATATAGAAGCCAAGTCCCATGAGTATCCAACGTTGTCGTCATGGGAGCCGAGTCTGTTGGGAGCACCCGAGCTGCGGCTTGGGTGAACTCAGATCCCTGATGTTCAGAGTGGTCTGGATTAGGAATCCGGACCGCTCATCTCTAATGTTTATATATGCTAAGCAGTTCCCCCTGAACTATATTGTCAGCGCTGCAGCCACTACTGGACTCTAGTAATATGTAGGCTGTTCCAAAGAGGTGTCCAACAGGTATTTATAAAGAGTCCAAAAGTATGGATGTATCCTAGGGAGAGTTTTCTTTAAAATGTGTTCTTGTAAGCATACGGAACATTTCAGTATATTGGTGTCCTCTCCTCAGAAGGATGTAAGTCAGTGCGTGCAATTCTGACATTTAAACATGGACAGTTTTATTAGGTCAATGAATAAATTAATCCTGAGTTACTGTTATCATATACACAACAATGGGAACTTGCAAAGCTAGGTCAAACTGAGCACTTCACCATGAAGGAGAGAAAACACTTGCAGAAAGAGTCGCATTGGCGTTTCTATAATGGGTGCAGTGTGCTGGATCCAGGGGGGCCCACACCGCACACACTGCACCCATACTTACCCCTCCAGAGTCACATGATGGCTGCCCTGCACTGAGGACAGAAATGGCTGCCGTGCCCATTTCCAAAATGTTTTGCGTATGCGAACAGACATGACCCTATGGACAAAGAGCGGTCGCCATGTTCCTGGAGACATGTGCATGTGCAGTAGACTCTGGCATTATGCCAGAGTCTAGTGCTGCCGAGGATACGTGCCAGTCTCCCCTCCACTCTTAAAATGTCCCGGTAGTGGCTTTTACTGGGACTCCATAAAGAGCCCTAGATTGATACAGTAAATTATAATTTTAGCAAAATCTGTATTGCAGCAATTATTGGTGAAACAGACTTGTAGTTAGCATTATAGAATAATAAGCAGAAATCTAAATAAATTAGGAGGATATATCAGAGCACATAGAAATATAAATCCAAAGGGCCTAATTCAGACCTGATCGGTGCTGTGCGTTTTCGTACAGCAGCCAATCAGGTGTGAACTGCGGCGCCGGCGCATGCCAGACAACCGGCGGCTGTCTCAGTCCTGCGATTACCTCTGCCTGATTGACAGGCAGAGGCGGTCACTGGGCAGGAGGGAGCGGGCCGGCGGCATTTGGCCGCCATTTAGGGGGCGCAGTTCGGGCAACGCAGGCATGCCCAGACCGCACGGTGGGGGGGGGGAGGTCACGGCAGCTGCGTGACATCACATGCACCAGCTGCGACCCGGACAGCGACGAGTAGCTCCCTGCCAGCGGTGGTGGGGAGCTACTCTTCAAGTACAAAAGCATCGTCGCTGTGCGATGCTTTTGTACTTGTGCGACGGGGCAGGGACTGACATGCAGGGCGGACTAGCCCTGTGCTGGGCGTCCCCCCGCATGTCAGGCAAGCTGATCGTAGATGTGCTAAATTTAGCACATCTACGATAAATTCTGAATTAGGCCCAATGGCAACAGTCTATTACTTTAGGCGAAAAACATTTTACAAAAGTAATATTTTCCATTTGTGCTACCGCAACACCTAAGACTGCAACTTTGGAATTTGATGGAAAACATTCATATAAATACAGTGTCAGAGACACTCCAGGCTTCGACGGTTTTGCCCCGTGCATTTCATCTCACTTTGATTTGTTTGGTACATACTGTTCATGTTGACTCAACTAGAACAATTTGTGAGAATCCATTATTAGATTTTCATTGCGGATAAAGCTGTCAGACACGTGTGATGTGATGATGAGGATACTGCTTCATACCCTCTATGAAAACAAAGCACTCGTGTGTCAGGACCTAAGAGAGGCTAACTGCAGGTCCCTTCAACAGTCCTAACAACAGGGTAACTGGTACACATATTGCAAAGTCTTCTGCCCCAATCCCGTCACATATCTTCATTTATAAGAAATTCCTCTGATAGATTTGACAGATATTGCATAAATGATGATAATGAGATCTCAACTTTGGCACCAATAAAGAACACACAATGGTGTAACATGTTCGCAACAATAATGATAAAAATTTAGATATCCTTATTTATGCATTATGGTTGGAAGTTTATGGACACGTCATAAGTGATCCAACTAGGCAACCTCTGATGCAAATGTTGGGTCACACTTTATTACTTGATATGACTACTGTTCCAAATCTCGGTGTAGTAATGACAACAGCACTTGAACCTGAGACCACAGCAGATAATCAAGATGACGTAAGCTGTATTTACTCTAACTGGCTGTGAGCTTTGGTGACTTGCCTGATTTTTGCCACATCTACCTGACAATTGAAGAACTGCAGAATTAGACTAGAGAGATAGACAGAAAGACAGACAGACAGACAGACAGACAGACAGACAGAAAGTCCAATAGACAGACAAAAGACAGACAGTAGGGAAAGTCCAACAGACAGACAGACAGACAGACCGACAGATAGATAGATAGCCAGATAGGCAGGCAGATAGATATTCCTAAAAGTAATATGTCCCGTCATGTGCTGGGCAAACAGTTAGCATTTATTGATGCTAAATAACTTCCCTTATCTTTCATTTGAATTTTTTAAAATTAATTATTACCAGATATAACAGAGAGAAATTTAACACACAGGACAACACCCCGGTTACACCCTGCAAGGAAAAACTCATGGAACATCCATGAAGATCAATCCATGAATATATGTAGGAAAGCGGAGGAGCTGAGAGTGTGTTCCTTTCTCCTCCTCTGCCTGGGCTGTCTGCGTCAGGAACTTAGCATAGGAAGGTGCAGCACATCAGGTCAGGCACAGCAAGCATTACTAATTCCGGTAGTGCTGGGGGGAGGAGCTGAGATGAGTGGGGATAGCGACTCCTCCCACTCCGGCCGGGACCTGAACACTCACTGTCTATGCCTTCTGGCAGCGTCCGTGCTGCATTGCTGTACAGACTCTGGGTCACTGGCGGCAGGTGCAGTGCCGGCAGAGGTATATAATGAGTCGGTGTGACTCACTGTAATGCTGGCGGCTGTGGGCCCCTTCACTGCGGTGGCTCCAGTTGCAGCTCCGCTAGTTCTGCCAATGGCCACAGTGCTATACAGATCATTGATAGACACAAGGTAAACAGATAACAAAATGACAAGGAGCAAGGAGGGAGCACCCTGCTCGTGAGAGCTTATATTTTGAAGGGAAGGAGTGGGGAAGAGGGGAGATGTGAAGGGGAAAGATCTGAATGGGGTATTGTGCCCTTTAAACCTTAATAACTTTCTGTATGCCAAGCATGTATCTGCATGCCAAGCTTTTAAGCCAATGCTTGTCCCACTGGGTAGTGAGATCAAGACACAGAAAGTGCTGATATTAAATGCTAGCAGTGGCGGCTCCTACCTCAGTGGAGGAGGGTGGCTGCCGCTGGTTGTGCGCTGGGTCTTTCCTCCTTTGTTCCTGCCTCCAGGTCCTTTGTCCCCATCGGTGGTGGCTGGGAGACGTCACCGGGTGTAGTGACACCCGGTGCGCACCCTTGATATGCCAGCGCACCGGAGGTGCGCGCGTGGCAAAAAGGGCCGTGGCTGCAAAGAAAAGGAGTATGGCCTCGTGGGTCGTCACTCCGGGGGCGTGCCCAGCATCTCCGGAGATGCAGGGCTTTACTGGGCTGCCCCCGGAGACTGTCTGCAGCGCTGTCGGCTCCTCTTCTATGGCAGGAACCGGGTGCTGCAGCAGAATTTCACACTGCAGCACCTGACTCCTGTCATTGCGGAGGTGCCCACAGATTGGTGTCACCCCTTCTAGGCGTCACACCCAGGCACGGGTTGCACCCCCAGCACCCGGCTTGTGACGCCACTGGTCCCAGCATCTGTACAATGTAGTTCACAGTTGCTGGGCCCGGCACATGCGCAGTAGCGGTGAGGGTACTGCACATGCGCAAATCCCTGGCTACTGCAGACTAGGGCTGCCCAAAAGACAGAGAGTGGCTTCCCGCAGGAAGCCAGCTCTCTGTTTATCGCAGCCTGGTCTGGCAGTCCGAAAAGAGGAAGCGCCACCCAATGGCAGGTGGGACTTCCATTAGGAAGTCAATGCCAGTCTCGGTGAAGCCAGTGCAGTTTCACAGACATCATCTGGCTTCACAGACTCTGTGCTGAAGTGACGGATTTTACCGGGGGGTACCTGCAGTCCTTAGGCCATAGGCAAAATCCAGGGCTGAATGCTAGGTTTGGTCTTCAGTAACTAATGATTGGTAACACTGGTGGATTTTACCTATTCTGTTATTCCATCTCTGCAGTACAGCAGCTCTGCCATCCAGTGTTGTTACCATGGCTACACAGTATGTTATACCTCTTGTGCTGCCCATGTTGTCCCACTTACACAACATTTTTGCAGGGTCACTTTTAGTTCCCAATCTGCCCCTGGTCTCAGACACAACTGCAGCAAAAGACACAAGGAATCCGCAACTGTGTACAATCAGGCCCTATGAGGAGGGAGGGATCCCGCCCAGCTCAACAGACCCCACCCCCTCATCAGACCCCACCCCATCATCAGACCGCACCCCCATTATAACTGCTTCCATAAATTTTCCAGGCTAGTTTTCCATCCCAATTCTTCCCTGGCTGCCACCACTGCTTGCATTGTTGTGATGTGATGTTTGGTAATCTAATTCCTGCTGTGTATACCATATGGTCAGTGGGAATGCTCCTTGGCACATGCAAACTCTGTGGGTCCCATAGCAACATAATGAGGGAGTGCCCCACTGCCCACCTCAGTGCTTGTATAGAGACATCTTTGTCTACAGTGTCTGCTCATTTTATGCCCCATAGTAGTTCCCTAGTTATTTTTTATTTCCCATAGTATTAACTCCACCAGTATAACATTCACTACACACACACACACACACACACACACACACACACACACACACACACACACACACACACACACACACACACACACACACACACACACACACACACACACACACACCTCCCTTACCATTAAAACTCATAACAAATTGGATGTCACTCAGACAGCCCTATAATGCTTAGAGTCTGGTAAGAGATCTTACTTATAAATTGCTGGTAAAGTACCATACTTGCCTACCCTCCCGGAATTGCCGGGAGGCTCCCGAAAAACGGGTGACCCTCCCGGCCCCCCGGAAGGGCAGGCAAGTCTCCCGATTTACGGGGGTCACCCCCTGCCCGCCGCCCACTTAACGAGTAAAGTGGGCGGTCCGGGCAGACGATGACGCAATTCTTGTTGAATCGCGTCATCGTAACCACGCCCCCTGCTGTATAATGCCGGTAATCGCGGCATTACACAACGGGGGGCGTGGTTTAAATGATGCTGACCGGAAGCCCCGCCCCGTCCCGCCTCTGTCCCACCCCCGTTATGCCTCTGGTCCGCCCCCTTCACGTCACCTCAGGCGCCCCCCCCTGCTGAGCCGACGGGCTGCTCTCTCCCGGAGAGAGCAGCCTAGAAGTCGGCAACCCTGTAAAGTACTTCACATGCTTCATGCCCATTGGCAGCTCCTTCAGGGCAGAGAAAACGTCAGTTTACAGTTATAGACATAGTGGAGGAGGAGACAGAGATTTACCACCTCCTATTTGAGAGGGACACCTGCAGGAGCTACCAGCTTTCAGTAGAAATCTTAATTGGGCAGTCCTACTCTCTGCATTCCCCAGCCCCAGCACACTTCATAAAAGCTGTTATCAAGGAGAAGCCTACTCTCATTTTACTAATTAGCTCTGCCACGCCTGTGAGGGTGAAACAGGAGTGCGGGAGATGGAACATATCAGTGTGGAGCTTTACTGAATGGGAGAGACAGAGAATGCCACCTAAATGACTGCTGATGAGCCCCCCAATTCAAGGTTGACTGTCAGCCAACATGTTTAACAGGCAATTACAGAAGTTTGGTAGACAACTATAAAACACGGATCTGGGGCCCCCTATGCCTCTGGGCCCTATAGCAATGACAACCCCTGCAACCGCTATACAGTAGCTACGCCCATGTCACTATCTCGCCAGTAGCGGCTCCTACCTTTGGTGGGCAGGGGGGCTGCCGCTGTGTAGCAGAGAGAGAGGTGAGAGCCGCCGTCCCCATCAAGCCGGGTCCCGGCGCCTGTGCAATGGATCTGGCAGGTGCCAGGACCTGCACATGCGTACAAGCAGTGGCTTGTGTGCGCATACCCCCCGGGTCTATGGGCTGCATTAGCTGCAGTACATAGAAGCCAGGTAGGGCTTATCGCAGCCTGGTCTGGCAGTCTCTGAGGGAAGATACACCTCCCAATGGGACAGCCTATCCTGTGGGTGACTGGCAGGTAGGACCAGGGTTGAACTGGGCCACCGGGGAGCCGGTGAAACCACCGGTAGGAAACACTGATTTTTGGCCACACCATCTTTTATGTGAGGGAGGGACCTACTGTAATAATGTGGAGCAGCGGCATGGTGCATGTATCATGCTGCCGTCAGTGGCCCTGGTAGAGTGAGAGGCAGCACACACTGGATGGCAGAGTCAGCTGAGGGGAAGGAGAGGCGCACGCTGTGCTCTCGTTCCAGGCCCCGACACAGGAGCAGCAGCAGAGCCCGGGCGGCGTCGGTAATTAGAGCCCACGCAGAGTGGGACTGAGGGCCAGGAGAGGTGAACAATGCGCTGTCCTCCCCGGCCCAAAGACAAGGAGCAGCGGCTGGAGCAGCAGCAGAGCCTGGGTGGCAGTGGTAAGTAAAGTGTAACTTGAACTATATTTACATATGTGTAACTGGCACTGGGTGGCATTTGTGTAACTGGCGCTGGGGGGGATATGTATATCCTGCACTGTGGGGGTCATTTGTGTAACTGGCACTGTGGGGGGGGGGGGGGATATGTATATTGTGCACTGTGGGAGGCATTTGTTTAACCGGCACTGGGGGGGGGGGGGAGGGTATGTATATCCTGCACTGTGGGAGGCATTTGTGTAACTGGCACTGGGGGGGGGGGGATGTGTATATTCTGTACTGTGGGGGCATTTGTGTATCTTGCACTGTGGGGGCATCTGTATATCCTGCACTGTTGGGGCATTTGTGTAACTGGCACTGGGGGTACATATGTATATCCTGCACTGTGGGGGCATTTGTTTAACTGGCACTGGGGGTACATATGTGTATCCTGCACTGTGGGGGCATTTGTGTAACTGGCGCTGGGGGTACATATGTGTATCCTGCACTGTGGGGGCATTTGTGTAACTGGCACTGGGGGTACATATGTGTATCCTGCACTGTAAGGGCTTTTGTGTAACTGGCACTGGCAGGGGAATATGTGTGTCCTGCACCATGGGGGTATATGTGTAACTGGCACTGTGGGAACATATGTGTATCTGGCACTGCACAACTGGGGGCGTATGTGTATCTGGCACTGCTGGGGGCGTATGCATATCTGGCATTACTGGGGGCATTTGTGTATCTGGCAATATGCTCCGGTCATTATGTGTATCTGGCACTCTACTGTGGTCATTATTTGTATCTGGCACTATACTGGGGTCTTTATGTGTATCTACTGTTCTCTCCCAGATTAACCCAGGTGCATATACTACTGCTCTCTCCCAGTGTAACCCAGGCACATATACTACTGCTCTCTCTTGGTGTAAAGCAGGCACGTATACTACTACTCTGTCCTGGTATAAGCCACGCGCATATACTACTGCTCTCTCCCTGTGTAACCCAGGCACATATTTACTACTGTTCTCGCTCAGTGTAACCCAGGCACATATACTACTGCTCTCTCCCAGTGTAAGAGGAGAAAGTAGATCCTGCATTGGCCTATTCAATATGTAGAAACGATAATACTGAAGCCAGAAGTGGACAATATTACTAGGTAACAAATATTCCTTTCTCTGACGTCTTAGTGGATGCTGGGAACTCCGTAAGGACCATGCGGAATAGCGGGCTCCGCAGGAGACTGGGCACAACTAAGAAAGATTTAGGACTACCTGGTGTGCACTGGCTCCTTCCTCTATGCCCCTCCTCCAGACCTCAGTTAGAATTTTGTGCCCGGCCGAGCTGGATGCACACTAGGGGCTCTCCTGAGCTCCTAGAAAAGAAAGTATAATTTAGGTTTTTTATTTTCAGTGAGATCTGCTGGCAACAGACTCACTGCTACGAGGGACTTAGGGGAGAGAAGCGAACCTACCTGCTTGCAGCTAGCTTGGGCTTCTAGGCTACTGGACACCATTAGCTCCAGAGGGATCGAACACAGGCCCAGCCTCGGTCGTCCGGTCCCGGAGCCGTGCCGCCATCCCCCTTGCAGAGCCAGAAGCAAGAAGACGTTCCTGGAAATCGGCGGCAGAAGACTTCGGTCTTCATTAAGGTAGCGCACAGCACTGCAGCTGTGCGCCATTGCTCCCCATGCACACCACACACTTCGGTCACTGATGGGTGCAGGGCTCTGTGGGGGGCGCCCTGGGCTGCAATAAGAGTACCTTACTTGGCAAATTACTACATAATATAGTCATTAAGACTATATATGTGTAAAATCCCCTGCCATAACTATATATAAAAAAGCGGCAGAAGTCCGCCGACAAAGAGGCGGGGCTATCTCCCTCAGCACACTGGCGCCATTTTCCCTCACAGCTCCGCTGGAAGGATCGCTCCCCAGGCTCTTCCCTGCAGTTTCCAGACTCCATAGGGTAAAAAAGAGAGGGGGGCACTAAATTTAGGCGCAATCTATATAATATTAGCAGCTATAGGGGAAAAATCACTGTGTGTAGTGTGAAACCCTGTATTATATAGCGCTCTGGTGTGTGCTGGCATACTCTCTCTCTGTCTCCCCAAAGGGCTTTGTGGGGTCCTGTCCTCAGTCAGAGCATTCCCTGTGTGTGTGCGGTGTGTCGGTACGGCTGTGTCGACATGTTTGATGAGGAGGCTTATGTGGAGGCAGAGCAGGTGCCGATAAATGTGATGTCACCCCCTGCGGGGTCGACACCTGAGTGGATGGATATGTGGAAGGAATTACGCGACAGTGTCAACTCCTTACATAAGTGGTTTGACGACATAGCAGATGTGGGACAGCCGGCTTCTCAGCCTGTGCCTGCCCAGGCGTCTCAAAAGCCATCAGGGGCTCAAAAACGCCCGCTACCTCAGATGGCAGACACAGATGTCGACACGGATACTGACTCCAGTGTCGACGACGATGAGACTAGTGTACATTCCAATAGAGCCACACGTTACATGATTACGGCAATGAAAAATGTGTTGCACATTTCTGACGTTACCCCAGGTACCACAAAAAAGGGTATTATGTTTGGGGAGAAAAAGCTGCCAGTGGTTTTTCCCCCATCAGATGAATTAAATGAAGTGTGTGAAGCAGCATGGGCTTCCCCCGATAAGAAACTGGTGGTTTCTAGAAAGTTACTCATGGCGTACCCTTTCCCGCCAGAGGACAGGTTACGCTGGGAGACATCCCCTAGGGTGGATAAAGCGCTCACACGTCTATCAAAGAAGGTGGCACTACCGTCTCCGGACACGGCCGCCCTAAAGGAGCCTGCTGATAGAAAGCAGGAGGCTATCCTGAAGTCTGTATATACACACTCAGGTATTATACTGAGACCGGCTATTGCTTCAGCATGGATGTGCAGTGCTGCAGCTGCGTGGTCAGATTCCCTGTCTGAAAATATTGATACCCTAGACAGGGACACTATATTGCTAACCATAGAGCATGTTAAAGACGCAGTCTTATACATGAGAGATGCACAGAGAGATATTTGCCGACTGGCATCTAGAATTAATGCAATGTCCATTTCTGCCAGGAGAGTATTGTGGACTCGGCAGTGGACAGGTGATGCAGATTCTAAAAGGCACATGGAGGTTTTGCCTTACAAGAGTGAGGAATTGTTTGGGGACGGTCTCTCGGACCTAGTTTCCACAGCAACAGCTGGGAAGTCGACATTTTTACCCCATGTTCCCTCACAGCCAAAGAAAGCACCATATTATCAGGTACAGTCCTATCGGCCCCAGAAAGGCAAGCGGGTTAGAGGCGCGTCCTTTCTGCTCAGAGGCAGAGGTAGAGGGAAAAAGCTGCAACATACAGCCAGTTCCCAGGAACAAAAGTCCTCCCCCGCTTCCTCTAAGTCCACCGCATGATGCTGGGGCTCCACAGGCGGAGCCAGGTGCGGTGGGGGCCCGTCTCAGACACTTCAGCGACCAGTGGGCTCGCTCACGGGTGGATCCCTGGATTCTACAAGTGGTATCTCAGGGGTACAAGCTGGAATTCGAGACGTCTCCCCCTCGCCGTTTCCTCAAATCCGCCTTACCAACAACTCCCCCAGACAGGGAGGCAGTGCTGGAGGCGATTCACAAGCTGTATTCTCAGCAGGTGATAATCAATGTGCCCCTCCTTCAACAAGGGCGGGGTTACTATTCCACAATGTTTGTGGTACCGAAACCGGACGGTTCGGTGAGACCCATTTTAAATTTGAAATCCTTGAACACTTATATAAGAAGGTTCAAGTTCAAGATGGAATCGCTCAGGGCGGTTATTGCAAGCCTGGACGAAGGGGATTACATGGTATCACTGGACATCAAGGATGCTTACCTGCATGTCCCCATTTACCCTCCTCACCAGGAGTACCTCAGATTTGTGGTACAGGACTGTCATTACCAATTCCAGACGTTGCCGTTTGGTCTGTCCACGGCACCGAGGGTGTTTACCAAGGTAATGGCCGAAATGATGATACTCCTTCGGAAAAAGGGAGTTTTAATTATCCTGTACTTGGACGATCTCCTTATAAAGGCGAGGTCCAGGGAGCAGTTGTTGGTCGGAGTAGCACTATCTCGGGAAGTGCTACAACAGCACGGCTGGATTCTGAATATTCCAAAGTCGCAGCTGGTTCCTACGACACGTCTACTGTTCCTGGGGATGGTTCTGGACACAGCCCAGAAAAAAGTGTTTCTCCCGGAGGAGAAAGCCAAGGAGCTGTCATCTCTTGTCAGAGACCTCCTAAAACCGAAACAGGTGTCGGTGCATCACTGCACGCGAGTCCTGGGAAAGATGGTAGCTTCTTACGAAGCAATTCCATTCGGCAGGTTCCATGCCAGGATCTTTCAGTGGGATCTGTTGGACAAGTGGTCCGGATCGCATCTTCAGATGCATCGGCTGATAACCCTGTCTCCAAGGACCAGGGTGTCTCTGCTGTGGTGGCTGCAGATGGCTCATCTTCTAGAGGGCTGCAGGTTCGGCAAACAGGACTGGGTCCTGCTGACCACGGATGCCAGCCTTCGAGGCTGGGGGGCAGTCACACAGGGAAGAAACTTCCAAGGACTATGGTCAAGTCAGGAGACTTCCCTACACATAAATATTCTGGAACTAAGGGCCATTTACAACGCCGTAAGTCAGGCAAGACCCCTGCTTCAAAACCAGCCGGTGCTGATCCAGTCAGACAACATCACGGCTGTCGCCCATGTAAACCGACAGGGCGGCACAAGAAGCAGGAGGGCGATGGCAGAAGCCACAAAGTTTCTCCGATGGGCGGAAAATCACATGCTAGCACTGTCAGCAGTGTTCATTCCGGGAGTGGACAACTGGGAAGCAGACTTCCTCAGCAGACACGACCTCCACCCGGGAGAGTGGGGACTTCATCCAGAAGTCTTCAAAATGATTGTAAACCGTTGGGAAAGGCCACAGGTGGACATGATGTCGTCCCGCCTCTACAAAAAGCTGAAAAGATATTGCGCCAGGTCAAGGGACCCTCAGGTGATAGCTGTGGACGCTCTAGTGACACCGTGGGTGTACCAGTCGGTTTATGTGTACCCTCCTCTTCCTCTCATACCCAAGGTACTGAGGATAATAAGTAGGAGAAGAGTAAGAACTATACTCATCGTTCCGGATTGGCCAAGAAGAGCTTGGTACCCAGAACTTCAAGAAATGATCTCAGAGGACCCATGGCCTCTGCCGCTCAGGCAGGACCTGCTGCAGCAGGGTCCCTGTCTGTTCCAAGACTTACCGCGGCTGCATTTGACGGCATGGCGGTTGAACACCGGATCCTAAAGGAAAAGGGCATTCCGGAGGAAGTCATTCCTACGCTGATTAAAGCTAGGAAGGATGTGACCGCAAAACATTATCACCGCATATGGCAGAAATATGTTGCTTGGTGTGAGGCCAGGAAGGCCCCAACGGAGGAATTTCAGCTGGGTCGATTTCTGCACTTCCTACAGTCAGGGGTGACTATGAGCCTAAAATTGGGTTCCATTAAGGTCCAGATTTCGGCTCTGTCGATTTTCTTCCAGAAAGAACTGGCTTCACTGCCTGAAGTTCAGACTTTTGTTAAATGAGTGCTGCATATTCAGCCCCCTTTTGTGCCTCCAGTGGCACCTTGGGATCTCAACGTGATGTTGGATTTCCTTAAGTCGCATTGGTTTGAGCCACTTAAAACCGTGGAGCTAAAATATCTCACGTGGAAAGTGGTCATGCTGTTGGCCCTGGCTTCGGCCAGGCGTGTGTCAGAGTTGGCGGCTTTGTCATGTAAAAGCCCTTATCTGATTTTCCATATGGATAGGGCGGAATTGAGGACTCGTCCCCAATTTCTTCCTAAGGTGGTTTCAGCGTTTCATTTGAACCAACCTATTGTGGTGCCTGCGGCTACTCTGGACTTGGAGGATTCCAAGTTGCTGGATGTAGTCAGGGCCCTGAAAATTTATGTTTTCAGGACGGCTAGAGTCAGGAAAACTGACTCGCTATTTATCATGTATGCACCCAAAAGGCTGGGTGCTCCTGCTTCAAAACAGACTATTGCTCGCTGGATCTGTAGCACAATTCAGCTTGCACATTCTGCGGCTGGACTGCCGCATCCTAAATCAGTGAAAGCCAATTCCACGAGGAAGGTGGGCTCTTCTCGGGCGGCTGCCCAAGGGGTCTCGGCTTTACAACTTTGCCGAGCTGCTACTTGGTCGGGTTCAAAGTTCAAACACGTTTGCTAAATTCTACAAGTTTGATACCCTGGCTGAGGAGGACCTTGAGTTTTCTCATTCAGTGCTGCAGAGTCATCCGCACTCTCCCGCCCGTTTGGGAGCTTTGGTATAATCCCCATGGTCCTTACGGAGTTCCCAGCATCCACTAGGACGTCAGAGAAAATAAGAATTTACTCACCGGTAATTCTATTTCTCGTAGTCCGTAGTGGATGCTGGGCGCCCATCCCAAGTGCGGATTGTCTGCAATACTTGTATATAGTTATTGCTTAACTAAAGGGTTATTGTTGGAGCCATCTGTTGAGAGGCTCAGTTGTTATTCATACTGTTAACTGGGTATAGTATCACGAGTTGTACGGTGTGATTGGTGTGGCTGGTATGAGTCTTACCCGGGATTCCAAATCCTTTCCTTATTGTGTCAGCTCTTCCGGGCACAGTTTCCTAACTGAGGTCTGGAGGAAGGGCATAGAGGGAGGAGCCAGTGCACACCAGGTAGTCCTAAATCTTTCTTAGTTGTGCCCAGTCTCCTGCGGAGCCCGCTATTCCCCATGGTCCTTACGGAGTTCCCAGCATCCACTACGGACTACGAGAAATAGAATTACCGGTGAGTAAATTCTTATTTTCTGTGCATATGGCAGTGCGCCCAGAGTCAAGTAAAGGGCAAATATAAAGGGGAAAGAGACAGTATGACTCTTGTTTGGGCGCACTCTTATTAAGTCTTAGTGACTGCTGATAATTGATGTGCGTACAAAAATAATATAGTCTTTATTTCTGCTCTTAAAATACATGAGAACTTAACACCGACAAAACAATCATGGACAAATATTGACATTTAAACATGAGAGGTCTATTCTGAAAAAATAGGAAATGTTCAGATCTCGATTATATTTTGATAATTGTATACAGGAAGATAGCCACATACCATGCTGCTTCCGTCTGCCAAAGATCAGTACAAACTGTGTTTGTGTTAATAAAGCCCTAGGTTGGGTTGATTTCGTGAGAGGGAGAACCCACACACTGAATTTCACCCTAATAGTTATCCACTATTGTGGATAGGGTAGGAGGGGTAACACAGGGATGTGATCTAAATTCAGAGAGTAATAGGAGGGGGCAGTAGTGGTGATCCTGCTGTTAGTGCTATTTCACAGGGAAGTGAGTCTTCCTACTTCACTGGGTATTCCCTAGTGGTCGCCCATCTAGGTACTGACCCAGCCCACCTCCGTATAGCTTCCAAGATCGGACGAGATTGGGCACGGGCATAGGGGTATGGTCGTTGAAAGACTGAACCCTGTACCACTAATGAAAGTGCACCGAAAAGGAGGAGTTAATTCATCCTTAGTCCAGATGAATGGGATATTGGGGAAGAGGAATAGTGTCCGGTAAGTAGATGTGAATCTGCTGTCCACGTTAGACAGAGGAAACGTTTCTCCTTAGGGGACACACTCCTCAGAATCGTGGATGAGAGTTCACGGAAGGAAGAAAAGAAAAAGGAGGAAAAGAAGAAGAAAAGAGAAGAGAAGAAAGGAAACAAGTACCAGGCGTGGAAATATATCCACATTAGAATAGGTCCCTGGTGTTCCCCTTGATCAAAAATTACAGTACCGCTTGATATAACACGAAAACTTTGTCTACATAGATCAATAATCTAAATGCGGGACTGCACAGCCACTGTCCCTATTGCCTGATTAAATGATCATGCAGTTATCAGGGCCGGTTCAAGCCCGCTCTGCGCCCCGGGCAGGAAATGGGGCGTGGCTTAATACGGGGGGCGTGGTCAGTTACGCCCCCTGTACATTAGTAGCGCCGCTTGAATGCTGAGCGGTGCGCGATGACGTCATGGCGCACCGCACAGCAATAGGTCCTCTCCACGAAGGGAAACTAGACGCGTAGTTCCCTTCGTGGAGAGGACCTTTGCTGTGCGGTGCGCGATGACGTCATCGCGCACCGTTCAGCAAACGTACTCTCCACGAAGGGAAACTAGACGCTACGCGTCTAGTTCCCTTCACAGGCGGCACAGACGGGGGACACAGCGGGCAGCGGAGGGCACAGCAGTGGCGGATCTTGCCATGGTGCGGCGCCCTCCGGAAGGCGGCGCCCCCCGGAAGGCGGCGCCCTGGGCAGAAATCCTGCTTGCCCGTGGCAAGATCCGCTACTGGCAGTTATACAGTACACCTCAGCCAGGAGTGCCAGTTATATTGATGGCAGAGATTCGCTCTGCACAGAATGAGTATTTGCTGGCGCCTTAACCCCTTATTAGGGTAAACAGGTATGTATTAAATATACAGTTATTAAACAAGCGAGGTGTCTGCTGGGAACCATGGTTCAGAAATATGAGCACTGGAAAAATTAGGGCTCATGTAGTACACAGAGAGAGATTATAGTCCTGTCATCTAATTTCGGGAGAGTGACTCCGCTGAGACAGGGTAATCACAGTTGTGGATACTTAGGCAGACTGAGTGCGGGACCACATAGCCCCTGTCCTTATTGCCTGAATGAGTGATATATATATTATATATTGTACCTACAACAGGAGCGCCGGCTATAACAAGAGCAGAGATTCTTTCTGCACTTAATGAGTATTTGCTGGAGCATAAACCCCTGATTGAGGTAAACAAGTAAATATTAAATATCACCCATTCAGTCGTCAGACAGGCGAGGTGTCCGCTGGGAAAACGCGTTTCGCCCGATCATGGGCTTGTTCACTTCCACTTCAGAGCAGCTCTGAACATTTCCTATTTTTTCAGAATAGACCTCTCATGTTTGTATGTCAATGTTTGTCCATGATTGTTTTGTCGGTGTTAAGTTCTCACGTATTTTAACAGCAGAACTAAAGACTATATTAATTTTTTAGGCACATCAATTATCTGCAGTCGCTAAGACTTAATAAGAGTGCGCTCAAACAAGAGTCATACTTTCTCTTTCCCCTTTATACTCTCCCTGTGTAACCCGGGCACATACACAACAGCTTGAAGTGGGCAGCGAAGTAGAGCTCTTTTTCTTTATATACTATGCTAGGTGGCGCCTCTAATGGCTGGCCACTCCCCTCTGGTCATGTGGCCACACCCCTTCCAGTATATGGCAGTGCTCCTTAGTGGACCCCTGTTATTACAATTCCCTGGTGGGCCCTTCATGCCCCAGTCCGGCACTGGGTAGGACTTCCAAGAGGAAGTCACTGCCAGTCACAGTGAAACCAGTGCAGTCACGGACTGCATCTGGCTTCACTGGATCTGACGGATTTTACCTGGGGGGATGCAGTCCTGCAACCAATAGGCAAAATCCGCCACTGTATCTCTCTCATTTGCACATGCATACGAGTGTACCAACAATATATCAAACCATCAAATAGTTTACAAATATTGCTTACATACCATTGCTAGGCATGCAGTGATGGTGACAACATGTGATGGAGTCTGTTTTAGTATTTGCCAGCATCATGCTTTCACTGTCTATGGATAGAGCTCTGGCTCATAATATTTGACCTGATTCAGGATTGTCAACAAAGGGAAAAAAAAGCACACAACTGGGTGAAACTATGCTGCACAGCAGGTGGGGTAGATGCAGCATGTGCAGCTAGAGATTTGGGTGAGGTGTGTTCAAACTGGAATCTAGCAGCTATGTAGCTTACCATTCTGATGCCCAAGCAGCAACTTAATAGTCTACTTTTCATTCCTTTGATGAAACATTTCGATTAGTATCACATGCACAGTTATAATGTTAGTATATATTAGGATGAACCAGAGAAAGAAAAATTAACTAGATTGAACTAAACAGAATAAAATAATGTATATTAGATTATAACAAGAGCCAAGTTGAAGATCAAACAGGCTACTCATAGATAAAATATTGTATCACATAGTACATTGCTAGAATAAGTAAAATGATTAGGAAGAAGTATGAGCACTGACAGATTAAAATAATATGAGATATAATAATGTTTTAAAGCTACTGTAGTAAAATGTATGGAAATGTTACTGTGATGCTCTCTGCATTATATGGCGGTCACTGTGCTGTTTTCTGCATTACATGGTGGTCACTTTGATGTTCTCAATGACCAATCAAAGGCAGAGTTAACGGGTCGGGGGAAGTAAACAGTGATAGGTCATGCAGATAAAACACTAAAAAACCTGCAGAGGCAGTAGAAAATTACAAAGAGGTACCCATGGCCATCATTCCAAGGACAGGGTGATTTTGAAGATATATTATACTGGAATAACATTCCACCTAAGCTGCTGAACTCATAGTGGCCAACACAGAATTGAATACAAGTCATTTGGCAAATGCATCTTGCGTGTTTTTGCACTGTAGATGCTCCAAAGCAGGTCTTATGCAAGTATGGGCAATGCAGAGTCATATACAACTCAGCTGAAGGGGCATATCCGGGTGGTAATAGGGCATTCACATATAGGCATAGTTCAGTGATGACGTGTCATCTGAATTACGGCTATGCAGAACTGCAGACACAAATACTGTAAATCTGTCTGTTTTCAGACAGGATAAGGCTGGTGCAACTGCGTACTGCTAATGATAACAGATATGATACCCCGGGAATGGATAGGGGCAGTCTAGCCACAAACAATCGTACAACTCAGCATACCTGTATATGCAATGCAGAAGCATTTGTGTCCATCTCTGCATCAGCCTCTGAGTGTTCAGATGTCATTTACTGTATGCTGCCATCTCTTTTCTCTTCTGTGATATCTATGGCCTACAGTACAGACTGATACCACAACTTCTATGATATCTGTGGCCTATAGTGCAGACTGCTGCCATAACTTCTATGGTATATGTGGCCTACAGTACAGACTGCTACCACAACTTCTCTGATATCTGTGGCCTATAGTGCAGACTGCTACGGTAATTTCTGTGATATCTGTGGCCTACAGTACAGACTGCTACCACAACTTCTATGATATCAGTGACCTATAGTGCAGACTGCTACGGTAATTTCTGTGATATCTGTGGCCTACAGTACAGACTGCTACCAACTGCTACCATAACTTATATGGTATCTGTGTACTACAATACAGATTGCTGCCATAACTTCTATGGTATCTGTGTACTACAATACAGATTGCTGCCATAACTTATATGGTATCTGTGTACTACAATACAGATTGCTGCCATAACTTCTATGGTATCTGTGTACTACAATACAGATTGCTGCCATAACTTCTATGGTATCTGTGGCCTACAGTACAGACTGCTACCATAACTTATGTGATATCTGTGGCCTATAGTGCAGACTGCTACGGTAATTTCTGTGATATCTGTGGCCTACAGTACAGACTGCTACCATAATTTCTATGATATCTGTGGCCTACAGTACAGACTGCTAACACAACTTATGTAAATATGGAGGACAGTGTCCTGGCTCTGTGTAAAGCTGTGAGCATGATGCCAAATGAAAATACCAAGCAGACAGCTACTTTAAACTAGAGATGAGCGCCTGAAATTTTTCGGGTTTTGTGTTTTGGTTTTGGGTTCGGTTCCGCGGCCGTGTTTTGGGTTCGAACGCGTTTTGGCAAAACCTCACCGATTTTTTTTTGTCGGATTCGGGTGTGTTTTGGATTCGGGTGTTTTTTTCAAAAAACACTAAAAAACAGCTTAAATCATAGAATTTGGGGGTCATTTTGATCCCAAAGTATTATTAACCTCAAAAACCATAATTTACACTCATTTTCAGTCTATTCTGAATACCTCACACCTCACAATATTATTTTTAGTCCTAAAATTTGCACCGAGGTCGCTGTGTGAGTAAGATAAGCGACCCTAGTGGCCGACACAAACACCGGGCCCATCTAGGAGTGGCACTGCAGTGTCACGCAGGATGTCCCTTCCAAAAAACCCTCCCCAAACAGCACATGACGCAAAGAAAAAAAGAGGCGCAATGAGGTAGCTGTGTGAGTAAGATTAGCGACCCTAGTGGCCGACACAAACACCGGGCCCATCTAGGAGTGGCACTGCAGTGTCACGCAGGATGTCCCTTCCAAAAAACCCTCCCCAAACAGCACATGACGCAAAGAAAAAAAGAGGCGCAATGAGGTAGCTGTGTGAGTAAGATTAGCGACCCTAGTGGCCGACACAAACACCGGGCCCATCTAGGAGTGGCACTGCAGTGTCACGCAGGATGTCCCTTCCAAAAAACCCTCCCCAAACAGCACATGACGCAAAGAAAAAAAGAGGCGCAATGAGGTAGCTGACTGTGTGAGTAAGATTAGCGACCCTAGTGGCCGACACAAACACCGGGCCCATTTAGGAGTGGCACTGCAGTGTCACGCAGGATGTCCCTTCCAAAAAACCCTCCCCAATCAGCACATGATGCAAAGAAAAAGAAAAGAAAAAAGAGGTGCAAGATGGAATTGTCCTTGGGCCCTCCCACCCACCCTTATGTTGTATAAACAAAACAGGACATGCACACTTTAACCAACCCATCATTTCAGTGACAGGGTCTGCCACACGACTGTGACTGATATGACGGGTTGGTTTGGACCCCCCCCAAAAAAGAAGCAATTAATCTCTCCTTGCACAAACTGGCTCTACAGAGGCAAGATGTCCACCTCATCATCACCCTCCGATATATCACCGTGTACATCCCCCTCCTCACAGATTATCAATTCGTCCCCACTGGAATCCACCATCTCAGCTCCCTGTGTACTTTGTGGAGGCAATTGCTGCTGGTCAATGTCTCCGCGGAGGAATTGATTATAATTCATTTTAATGAACATCATCTTCTCCACATTTTCTGGATGTAACCTCGTACGCCGATTGCTGACAAGGTGAGCGGCGGCACTAAACACTCTTTCGGAGTACACACTTGTGGGAGGGCAACTTAGGTAGAATAAAGCCAGTTTGTGCAAGGGCCTCCAAATTGCCTCTTTTTCCTGCCAGTATAAGTACGGACTGTGTGACGTGCCTACTTGGATGCGGTCACTCATATAATCCTCCACCATTCTATCAATGTTGAGAGAATCATATGCAGTGACAGTAGACGACATGTCCGTAATCGTTGTCAGGTCCTTCAGTCCGGACCAGATGTCAGCATCAGCAGTCGCTCCAGACTGCCCTGCATCACCGCCAGCGGGTGGGCTCGGAATTCTGAGCCTTTTCCTCGCACCCCCAGTTGCGGGAGAATGTGAAGGAGGAGATGTTGACAGGTCGCGTTCCGCTTGACTTGACAATTTTGTCACCAGCAGGTCTTTCAACCCCAGCAGACTTGTGTCTGCCGGAAAGAGAGATCCAAGGTAGGCTTTAAATCTAGGATCGAGCACGGTGGCCAAAATGTAGTGCTCTGATTTCAACAGATTGACCACCCGTGAATCCTTGTTAAGCGAATTAAGGGCTCCATCCACAAGTCCCACATGCCTAGCGGAATCGCTCCGTGTTAGCTCCTCCTTCAATGTCTCCAGCTTCTTCTGCAAAAGCCTGATGAGGGGAATGACCTGACTCAGGCTGGCAGTGTCTGAACTGACTTCACGTGTGGCAAGTTCAAAGGGCATCAGAACCTTGCACAACGTTGAAATCATTCTCCACTGCGCTTGAGACAGGTGCATTCCACCTACTATATCGTGCTCAATTGTATAGGCTTGAATGGCCTTTTGCTGCTCCTCCAACCTCTGAAGCATATAGAGGGTTGAATTCCACCTCGTTACCACTTCTTGCTTCAGATGATGGCAGGGCAGGTTCAGTAGTTTTTGGTGGTGCTCCAGTCTTCTGTACGTGGTGCCTGTACGCCGAAAGTGTCCCGGAATTCTTCTGGCCACCGACAGCATCTCTTGCACGCCCCTGTCGTTTTAAATTCTGCACCACCAAATTCAAGGTATGTGCAAAACATGGGACGTGCTGGAATTTGCCCATATTTAATGCACACACAATATTGCTGGCGTTGTCCGATGCCACAAATCCACAGGAGAGTCCAATTGGGGTAAGCCATTCCGCGATGATCTTCCTCAGTTGCCGTAAGAGGTTTTCAGCTGTGTGCGTATTCTGGAAACCGGTGATACAAAGCGTAGCCTGCCTAGGAAAGAGTTGGCGTTTGCGAGATGCTGCTACTGGTGCCGCCGCTGCTGTTCTTGCGGCGGGAGTCCATACATCTACCCAGTGGGCTGTCACAGTCATATAGTCCTGACCCTGCCCTGCTCCACTTGTCCACATGTCCGTGGTTAAGTGGACATTGGGTACAACTGCATTTTTTAGGACACTGGTGAGTCTTTTTCTGACGTCCGTGTACATTGTCGGTATCGCCTGCCTAGAGAAGTGGAACCTAGATGGTATTTGGTAATGGGGGCACACTGCCTCAATAAATTGTCTAGTTCCCTGTGAACTAACGGTGGATACCGGACGCACGTCTAACACCAACATAGTTGTCAAGGCCTCAGTTATCCGCTTTGCAGTAGGATGACTGCTGTGATATTTCATCTTCCTCGCAAAGGACTGTTGAACAGTCAATTGCTTACTGGAAGTAGTACAAGTGGGCTTACGACTTCCCCTCTGGGATGACCATCGACTCCCAGCGGCAACAACAGCAGCGCCAGCAGCAGTAGGCGTTACACGCAAGGATGCATCGGAGGAATCCCAGGCAGGAGAGGACTCGTCAGAATTGCCAGTGACATGGCCTGCAGGACTATTGGCATTCCTGGGGAAGGAGGAAATTGACACTGAGGGAGTTGGTGGGGTGGTTTGCGTGAGCTTGGTTACAAGAGGAAGGGATTTACTGGTCAGTGGACTGCTTCCGCTGTCACCCAAAGTTTTTGAACTTGTCACTGACTTATTATGAATGCACTGCAGGTGACGTATAAGGGAGGATGTTCCGAGGTGGTTAACGTCCTTACCCCTACTTATTACAGCTTGACAAAGGGAACACACGGCTTGACACCTGTTGTCCGCATTTCTGGTGAAATACCTCCACACCGAAGAGCTGATTTTTTTGGTATTTTCACCTGGCATGTCAACGGCCATATTCCTCCCACGGACAACAGGTGTCTCCCCGGGTGCCTGACTTAAACAAACCACCTCACCATCAGAATCCTCCTTGTCAATTTCCTCCCCAGCGCCAGCAACACCCATATCCTCCTCATCCTGGTGTACTTCAACACTGACATCTTCAATCTGACTATCAGGAACTGGACTGCGGGTGCTCCTTCCAGCACTTGCAGGGGGCGTGCAAATGGTGGAAGGCGCATGCTCTTCACGTCCAGTGTTGGGAAGGTCAGGCATCGCAACCGACACAATTGGACTCTCCTTGTGGATTTGGGATTTCGAAGAATGCACAGTTCTTTGCTGTGCTGCTTTTGCCAGCTTGAGTCTTTTCATTTTTCTAGCGAGAGGCTGAGTGCTTCCATCCTGTGAAGCTGAACCACTAGCCATGAACATAGGCCAGGGCCTCAGCCGTTCCTTGCCACTCCGTGTCATAAATGGCATATTGGCAAGTTTACGCTTCTCCTCCGACAATTTTATTTTAGGTTTTGGAGTCCTTTTTTTTCTGATATTTGGTGTTTTGGATTTGACATGCTCTGTACTATAAAAATGGGAGTTTAGAGGAAATCCCTGCGCTCTAAGAGCAGCTATAGTGGGTGTGGACCTGAGTATATCACCGAATATACTCCAAAGGGTTATATGAAAAAGGGGATTTTTGGTACACACACTCAGTAGCGCTACATATACAGATAGATTGTAATGGTAAAAAGAAAAGTTCTTATGTATATCCGGATTGTCTTCCCGATGTGTTTTCTACTGAAGCAAGGCTTTCCAGCCGTCTCCGTCAATTCAGATCATAGGAGGGGAAACACCAAAAAAGAAGAGAAGAGGGTGGTCTCAGTTCTAATTCCTATTCAGGTAAAAATATCAATATCGATGGGAGAGTCTATAATCTTCCTCCTTATGGGTGGTGTTCAGATCCTAAACGTCTTATGGGGTCACCCTTGTGATGAACAGTTAATTGCGTGCTCACAATTTTCTTACATAAAGCCTCAAAGAAAACACTCATAAAGGTTTCTTTTCCCGTCGCTTTTTTATCAATATCAGAAATGGGGGGGATGCTCACGTGTATGCTTACATCAAGGAGAGTGTAAATAAACCCATCAAGGTATCTTTCATCGGGCCAGGTTCCTTCCGATCTCTCCTCGTGGTTTCCGAAGTGGAGTCACAGAAAATGAAGCAGAAGGAAAGTGGTTACTAGGGAAAATTCTCAGAGTGGAGTTCCACCTGTATGGGACAACCCTAAGTATATGGGATTGTGCAGAAAGGTAAGTTTAAAGGACCACCTGTTCCGTGAAACCAGATATACAAAAACTGCTCACATGTAAGCTTACATATAAGCAATTATGAAAATACACATAAAGGTATCTTTATCCCTGGTAATCAAATCTCATGTTTCAATAACATCATAATGGGTAATCCGAAATGCTCACTTGTTCGCTTACATCAGTACGGGTGATTCAAAGCACATAATGGTTTCTTTTCCCAGAGCAGGCGAAGTTCACAATAATACCGAAAAAATTATTATTATATAGGAGTCCTTGTGGTAAAAACAATTCCAACAATTTATTCCAATAAAAACAAATGTACAAAAAATGAAAAGACCTCTAGGTTAGATACCAGATGGAATTACCAGCCGTGGGAGGGAATAATATACCCGGGTTCCTCACCACCGGATAGCAAGGTATCGGTCCCAAAAGTCAATCCCTGTGTTCTTTCAGCTCCTCACCAACGCGTTTCGACCGTATGTCTGGTCTTTTTCAAGGTGTGTGAGGAGGAAGCTGAAATACAGTGCTTAAATACCCAGACCCTATTAGGTCACTTCCTGTGTGGTCACTTCCTGTGTTGTCCCATACAGGTGGAACTCCACTCTGAGAATTTTCCCTAGTAACCACTTTCCTTCTGCTTCATTTTCTGTGACTCCACTTCGGAAACCACGAGGAGAGATCGGAAGGAACCTGGCCCGATGAAAGATACCTTGATGGGTTTATTTACACTCTCCTTGATGTAAGCATACACGTGAGCATCCCCCCCATTTCTGATATTGATAAAAAAGCGACGGGAAAAGAAACCTTTATGAGTGTTTTCTTTGAGGCTTTATGTAAGAAAATTGTGAGCACGCAATTAACTGTTCATCACAAGGGTGACCCCATAAGACGTTTAGGATCTGAACACCACCCATAAGGAGGAAGATTATAGACTCTCCCATCGATATTGATATTTTTACCTGAATAGGAATTAGAACTGAGACCACCCTCTTCTCTTCTTTTTTGGTGTTTCCCCTCCTATGATCTGAATTGACGGAGACGGCTGGAAAGCCTTGCTTCAGTAGAAAACACATCGGGAAGACAATCCGGATATACATAAGAACTTTTCTTTTTACCATTACAATCTATCTGTATATGTAGCGCTACTGAGTGTGTGTACCAAAAATCCCCTTTTTCATGCCCTGTACTATGACATTGGGCATCGGCCTTGGCAGACGACGTTGCTGGCATTTCATCGTCTCGGCCATGACTAGTGGCAGCAGCTTCAGCACGAGGTGGAAGTGGATCTTGATCTTTCCCTAATTTTGGAACCTCAACATTTTTGTTCTCCATATTTTAATAGGCACAACTAAAAGGCACCTCAGGTAAACAATGGAGATGGATACTAGTATACAATTATGGACGGGCTGCCGAGTGCCGACACAGAGGTAGCCACAGCCGTGAACTACCGCACTGTACTGTGTCTGCTGCTAATATAGACTGGTTGATAAAGAGATAGTATACTCGTAACTAGTATGTATGTATAAAGAAAGAAAAAAAAACCACGGTTAGGTGGTATATACAATTATGGACGGGCTGCCGAGTGCCGACACAGAGGTAGCCACAGCCGTGAACTACCGCACTGTACTGTGTCTGCTGCTAATATAGACTGGTTGATAAAGAGATAGTATACTCGTAACTAGTATGACTATAAAGAAAGAAAAAAAAACTACGGTTAGGTGGTATATACAATTATGGACGGGCTGCCGAGTGCCGACACAGAGGTAGCCACAGCCGTGAACTACCGCACTGTACTGTGTCTGCTGCTAATATATAGACTGGTTGATAAAGAGATAGTATACTCGTAACTAGTATGTATGTATAAAGAAAGAAAAAAAACCACGGTTAGGTGGTATATACAATTATGGACGGGCTGCCGAGTGCCGACACAGAGGTAGCCACAGCCGTGAACTACCGCACTGTACTGTGTCTGCTGCTAATATATAGACTGGTTGATAAAGAGATAGTATACTCGTAACTAGTATGTATGTATAAAGAAAGAAAAAAAAACCACGGTTAGGTGGTATATACAATTATGGACGGGCTGCCGAGTGCCGACACAGAGGTAGCCACAGCCGTGAACTACCGCACTGTACTGTGTCTGCTGCTAATATAGACTGGTTGATAAAGAGATAGTATACTCGTAACTAGTATGACTATAAAGAAAGAAAAAAAAAACACGGTTAGGTGGTATATACAATTATGGACGGGCTGCCGAGTGCCGACACAGAGGTAGCCACAGCCGTGAACTACCGCACTGTACTGTGTCTGCTGCTAATATAGACTGGTTGATAAAGAGATAGTATACTCGTAACTAGTATGACTATAAAGAAAGAAAAAAAAACCACGGTTAGGTGGTATATACAATTATGGACGGGCTGCCGAGTGCCGACACAGAGGTAGCCACAGCCGTGAACTACCGCACTGTACTGTGTCTGCTGCTAATATATAGACTGGTTGATAAAGAGATAGTATACTCGTAACTAGTATGTATGTATAAAGAAAGAAAAAAAAACCACGGTTAGGTGGTATATACAATTATGGACGGGCTGCCGAGTGCCGACACAGAGGTAGCCACAGCCGTGAACTACCGCACTGTACTGTGTCTGCTGCTAATATATAGACTGGTTGATAAAGAGATAGTATACTCGTAACTAGTATGTATGTATAAAGAAAGAAAAAAAAACCACGGTTAGGTGGTATATACAATTATGGACGGGCTGCCGAGTGCCGACACAGAGGTAGCCACAGCCGTGAACTACCGCACTGTACTGTGTCTGCTGCTAATATATAGACTGGTTGATAAAGAGATAGTATACTCGTAACTAGTATGTATGTATAAAGAAAGAAAAAAAAACCACGGTTAGGTGGTATATACAATTATGGACGGGCTGCCGAGTGCCGACACAGAGGTAGCCACAGCCGTGAACTACCGCACTGTACTGTGTCTGCTGCTAATATATAGACTGGTTGATAAAGAGATAGTATACTCGTAACTAGTATGTATGTATAAAGAAAGAAAAAAAAACCACGGTTAGGTGGTATATACAATTATGGACGGGCTGCCGAGTGCCGACACAGAGGTAGCCACAGCCGTGAACTACCGCACTGTACTGTGTCTGCTGCTAATATATAGACTGGTTGATAAAGAGATAGTATACTCGTAACTAGTATGTATGTATAAAGAAAGAAAAAAAAACCACGGTTAGGTGGTATATACAATTATGGACGGGCTGCCGAGTGCCGACACAGAGGTAGCCACAGCCGTGAACTACCGCACTGTACTGTGTCTGCTGCTAATATAGACTGGTTGATAAAGAGATAGTATACTACTAATATTATATATACTGGTGGTCAGGTCACTGGTCACTAGTCACACTGGCAGTGGCACTCCTGCAGCAAAAGTGTGCACTGTTTAATTTTAATATAATATTATGTACTCCTGGCTCCTGCTATAACCTATAACTGGCACTGCAGTGCTCCCCAGTCTCCCCCACAATTATAAGCTGTGTGAGCTGAGCACAGTCAGATATATATATACATTGATGCAGCACACTGGGCTGAGCAGTGCACACAGATATGGTATGTGACTGAGTCACTGTGTGTATCGTTTTTTTCAGGCAGAGAACGGATATATTAAATAAAACAAAAAACTGCACTGTCTGGTGGTCACTGTGGTCGTCAGTCACTAAACTCTGCACTCTCTTCTACAGTATCACAGCCTCAGGTCAATCTCTCTCTCTCTCTCTCAACCCTAATCTAAATGGAGAGGACGCCAGCCACGTCCTCTCCCTATCAATCTCAATGCACGTGTGAAAATGGCGGCGACGCGCGGCTCCTTATATAGAATCCGAGTCTCGCGATAGAATCCGAGCCTCGCGAGAATCCGACAGCGTCATGATGACGTTCGGGCGCGCTCGGGTTAACCGAGCAAGGCGGGAAGATCCGAGTCGCTCGGACCCGTGAAAAAAAACATGAAGTTCGGGCGGGTTCGGATTCAGAGAAACCGAACCCGCTCATCTCTACTTTAAACTAGCAAATGACCACAAGGTGAGCCCAGGGAGCAAAAGAGCTACAGCATTTTCAAGAAGTAGGTTCAGGTGGAGTAGATGGGGAAGGACAGTCATTGCTGCCAGCAGTTGACTATCTTAACATTTCTACAGTGACCGGATCACCTTTCATGTTCTCATTTCCACTGTCCAGCTTCATTCCCAATGTACCATTCCACCTGTAGCTCCACAGAAATGCCAGATGCCTATGACCGTTTAATACTGATGGCTGTTAATGCTTCTGCCTGACTTGAGCCACACACAACTGTCATTTTTAATCCACTGCCTTATGTATACATTATTTCCCACATCTCTTAGGTTGTAAGCTTATTTGGCCAGGGCCAATGTCACCTTATGTTTCATGTCTTTGTATGTTATTTATTTGCATTATTATCCCCTGAATGAAGAGCACTACATAAAATGTTTTATAAAAAGATTCTAAGGGGGAGATTTAATTCTTTTCACTTCTTTCCACACTCATTCTGTTTCTGCCCTCAGGGACGTTGTATCATTATTTCAGCTCGCTACCCCTGGAGTAGCGAGGCACCCAACCCTTTACACAGTAAACCTGATTACTATGGGCGCAATATGCGCGATAACTGAGATCATTTTAGAAAGGAAATTGGGCGTGATATGTCATTTGAATCTCACCCTAAGAATAATAAGAATGATTAAAAATATAATAATTATATGTTAAACAGTATTTATAATTGAAATGGTCAAATAATAAAGTAAGTTTTAATTAATTTGGCCCTGCTATCACTATAATGAGATAACAGAACCAGCATTTTAGCATACCTTCCAACTGTTCCGCTGTCAGCAGTACAGTTCTGCTTTTCGGGGACTCACTTGCCGTCTCGCCAACAGGTTGCAGTGACCTGTGGGGTGGGAATTACTACAGCTAGAGCTATGGGTGAATTGATGCTGTCTGCAAGTTCAAAACATCTGTTCTCAATGCAGGGAGAGCCCAGGAACAGCTTCTCCAGGAGCGCTGCGCGCAGCCCGAAAACTATGTACACAGGGCCATGCTACGAAGCCACACCCCTTTCTGCAAGGCCACCCCCCCTTTTGGCATGCAGGGTTCAGATTTTAAAATACAAAATGTTCAGAGGTATGATTTCGGAAGTACGTGTATTGCCAAGAGGATTCCCCATGATTCCTCCAACTTTTCTCCTTTTGATAAAGGGCACCTCAGTGTTATTTAACAAGTTCCAGTTAGTACAGCTCATTAGAAGGCTCCTGCATTCAATAACATATTAACTGAAGTCACTGGATCTTTTCATTTGTTGCTTGCTGATTATGGCTATACTACTGTATATTACACATACAGTGGCTATAAACTAGAGATGTGCACTTGAAATTTTTCGGGTTTTGGCCCTCATTCCGAGTTGTTCGCTCGGTATTTTTCATCGCATCGCAGTGAAAATCCGCTTAGTACGCATGCGCAATGTTCGCACTGCGACTGCGCCAAGTAACTTTACTATGATGAAAGTATTTTTACTCACGGCTTTTTCTTCGCTCCGGCGATCGTAATGTGATTGACAGGAAATGGGTGTTACTGGGCGGAAACACGGCGTTTCAGGGGCGTGTGGCTGAAAACGCTACCGTTTCCGGAAAAAACGCAGGAGTGGCCGGAGAAACGGTGGGAGTGCCTGGGCGAACGCTGGGTGTGTTTGTGACGTCAACCAGGAACGACAAGCACTGAAATGATCGCACAGGCAGAGTAAGTCTGGAGCTACTCTGAAACTGCTAACTCGTTTGTAATCGCAATATTGCGCGTACGTCGGTCGCAATTTTAAGAAGCTAAGATTCACTCCCAGTAGGCGGCGGCTTAGCGTGTGTAACTCTGCTACATTCGCCTTGCGAGCGAACAACTCGGAATGAGGGCCCTTGTGTTTTGGTTTTGGGTTCGGTTCCGCGGCCGTGTTTTGGGTTCGACCGCGTTTTGGCAAAACCTCACCGAATTTTTTTTGTCGGATTCGGGTGTGTTTTGGATTCGGGTGTTTTTTTCAAAAAACACTAAAAAACAGCTTAAATCATAGAATTTGGGGGTCATTTTGATCCCAAAGTATTATTAACCTCAAAAACCATAATTTCCACTCATTTTCAGTCTATTCTGAATACCTCACACCTCACAATATTATTTTTAGTCCTAAAATTTGCACCGAGGTCGCTGGATGACTAAGCTAAGCGACCCTAGTGGCCGACACAAACACCTGGCCCATCTAGGAGTGGCACTGCAGTGTCACGCAGGATGGCCCTTCCAAAAAACACTCCCCAAACAGCACATGACGCAAAGAAAAAAAGAGGCGCAATGAGGTAGCTGTGTGAGTAAGATAAGCGACCCTAGTGGCCGACACAAACACCTGGCCCATCTGGGAGTGGCACTGCAGTGTCACGCAGGATGGCCCTTCCAAAAAACACTCCCCAAACAGCACATGATGCAAATAAAAATGAAAGAAAAAAGAGGTGCAAGATGGAATTGTCCTTGGGCCCTCCCACCCACCCTTATGTTGTATAAACAGGACATGCACACTTTAACCAACCCATCATTTCAGTGACAGGGTCTGCCACACGACTGTGACTGAAATGACGGGTTGGTTTGGACCCCCACCGAAAAAGAAGCAATTAATCTCTCCTTGCACAAACTGGCTCTACAGAGGCAAGATGTCCACCTCATCATCATCCTCCGATATATCACCGTGTACATCCCGCTCCTCACAGATTATCAATTCGTCCCCACTGGAATCCACCATCTCAGCTCCCTGTGTACTTTGTGGAGGCAATTGCTGCTGGTCAATGTCTCCACGGAGGAATTGATTATAATTCATTTTAATGAACATCATCTTCTCCACATTTTCTGGAAGTAACCTCGTATGCCGATTGCTGACAAGGTGAGCGGCGGCACTAAACACTCTTTCGGAGTACACACTTGTGGGAGGGCAACTTAGGTAGAATAAAGCCAGTTTGTGCAAGGGCCTCTAAATTGCCTCTTTTTCCTGCCAGTATAAGTACGGACTGTCTGACGTGCCTACTTGGATGCGGTCACTCATATAATCCTCCACCATTCTTTCAATGGGGAGAGAATCATATGCAGTGACAGTAGACGACATGTCCGTAATCGTTGTCAGGTCCTTCAGTCCGGACCAGATGTCAGCATCAGCAGTCGCTCCAGACTGCCCTGCATCACCGCCAGCGGGTGGGCTCGGAATTCTGAGCCTTTTCCTCGCACCCCCAGTTGCGGGAGAATGTGAAGGAGGAGATGTTGACAGGTCGCGTTCCGCTTGACTTGACAATTTTGTCACCAGCAGGTCTTTGAACCCCAGCAGACTTGTGTCTGCCGGAAAGAGAGATCCAAGGTAGGTTTTAAATCTAGGATCGAGCACGGTGGCCAAAATGTAGTGCTCTGATTTCAACAGATTGACCACCCGTGAATCCTTGTTAAGCGAATTAAGGGCTCCATCCACAAGTCCCACATGCCTAGCGGAATCGCTCCCTTTTAGCTCCTCCTTCAATGCCTCCAGCTTCTTCTGCAAAAGCCTGATGAGGGGAATGACCTGACTCAGGCTGGCAGTGTCTGAACTGACTTCACGTGTGGCAAGTTCAAAAGGTTGCAGAACCTTGCACAACGTTGAAATCATTCTCCACTGCGCTTGAGACAGGTACATTTCACCTCCTATATCATGCTCCATTGTATAGGCTTGAATGGCCTTTTGCTGCTCCTCCAACCTCTGAAGCATATATAGGGTTGAATTCCACCTCGTTACCACTTCTTGCTTCAGATGATGGCAGGGCAGGTTCAGGCGTTTTTGGTGGTGCTCCAGTCACTGTACGTGGTGCTTGTACGCCGAAAGTGTCCCGCAATTCTTCTGGCCACCGATAGCATCTCTTGCACGCCCCTGTCGTTTTTTAAAAAAATTCTGCACCACCAAATTCAAGGTATGTGCAAAACATGGGACGTGCTGGAATTTGCCCATATTTAATGCACACACAATATTGCTGGCGTTGTCCGATGCCACAAATCCACAGGAGAGTCCAATTGGGGTAAGCCATTCTGCGATGATCTTCCTCAGTTGCCGTAAGAGGTTTTCAGCTGTGTGCGTATTCTGGAAACCGGTGATACAAAGCGTAGCCTGCCTAAGAAAGAGTTGGCGTTTGCGAGATGCTGCTACTGGTGCCGCCGCTGCTGTTCTTGCGGCGGGAGTCCATACATCTACCCAGTGGGCTGTCACAGTCATATAGTCCTGACCCTGCCCTGCTCCACTTGTCCACATGTCCGTGGTTAAGTGGACATTGGGTACAACTGCATTTTTTAGGACACTGGTGAGTCTTTTTCTGACGTCCGTGTACATTCTCTGTATCGCCTGCCTAGAGAAGTGGAACCTAGATGATATTTGGTAACGGGGGCACACTACCTCAAGAAATTGTCTAGTTCCCTGTGAACTAACGGCGGATACCGGACGCACGTCTAACACCAACATAGTTGTCAAGGCCTCAGTTATCCGCTTTGCAACAGGATGACTGCTGTGATATTTCATCTTCCTCGCAAAGGACTGTTGGACAGTCAATTGCTTGGTGGAAGTAGTAAAAGTGGGCTTACGACTTCCCCTCTGGGATGACCATCGACTCCCAGCAGCAACAACAGCAGCGCCAGCAGCAGTAGGCGTTACACGCAAGGATGCATCGGAGGAATCCCAGGCAGGAGAGGACTCGTCAGAATTGCCAGTGACATGGCCTGCAGGACTATTGGCATTCCTGGGGAAGGAGGAAATTGACACTGAGAGAGTTGGTGGGGTGGTTTGCGTGAGCTTGGTTACAAGAGGAAGGGATTTACTGGTCAGTGGACTGCTTCCGCTGTCGCCCAAAGTTTTTGAACTTGTCACTGACTTATTATGAATGCGCTGCAGGTGACGTATAAGGGAGGATGTTCCGAGGTGGTTAACGTCCTTACCCCTACTTATTACAGCTTGACAAAGGCAACACATGGCTTGACAAATGTTGTCCGCATTTCTGGTGAAATACTTCCACACCGAAGAGCTGATTTTTTTGGTATTTTCACCAGGCATGTCAACGGCCCTATTCCTCCCACGGACAACAGGTGTCTCCCCGGGTGCCTGACTTAAACAAACCACCTCACCATCAGAATCCTCCTTGTCAATTTCCTCCCCAGCGCCAGCAACACCCATATCCTCCTCATCCTGGTGTACTTCAACACTGACATCTTCAATCTGACTATCAGGAACTGGACTGCGGGTGCTCCTTCCAGCACTTGCAGGGGGCGTGCAAATGGTGGAAGGCGCATGCTCTTCACGTCCAGTGTTGGGAAGGTCAGGCATCGCAACCGACACAATTGGACTCTCCTTGTGGATTTGGGATTTCGAAGAACGCACAGTTCTTTGCGGTGCTTTTGCCAGCTTGAGTCTTTTCATTTTTCTAGCGAGAGGCTGAGTGCTTCCATCCTCATGTGAAGCTGAACCACTAGCCATGAACATAGGCCAGGGCCTCAGCCGTTCCTTGCCACTCCGTGTGGTAAATGGCATATTGGCAAGTTTATGTTTTTCCTCCGACAATTTTATTTTAGATTTTGGAGTCCTTTTTTTACTGATATTTGGTGTTTTGGATTTTACATGCTCTGTACTATGACATTGGGCATCGGCCTTGGCAGACGACGTTGCTGGCATTTCATCGTCTCGGCCATGACTAGTGGCAGTAGCTTCAGCACGAGGTGGAAGTGGATCTTGATCTTTCCCTAATTTTGGAACCTCAACATTTTTGTTCTCCATATTTTAATAGGCACAACTAAAAAGCACCTCAGGTAAACAATGGAGATGGATGGATACTAGTATACTTATGGATGGACCAGCGACTGCCGACACAGAGGTAGCTACAGCCGTGGACTACCGTACTGTGTCTGCTGCTAATATAGACTGGATGATAATGAGATGAAATTAATATATATATATATATAATATCACTAGTACTGCAGCCGGACAGGTATATATATTTATTATGTAATGACTGATGACGGACCTGCTGGACACTGTCAGCTCAGCAGCACCGCAGACTGCTACAGTAAGCTACTATAGTAGTATGTATCAAGAAGAAAGAAAAAAAAACAAACCACGGGTAGGTGGTATACAATTATGGATGGACGAGCGACTGCCGACACAGAGGTAGCTACAGCCGTGGACTACCGTACTGTGTCTGCTGCTAATATAGACTGGATGATAATGAGATGAAATCAATATATATTATATCACACTAGTACTGCAGCCGGACAGGTAGATATATTTATTATGTAATGACTGATGACGGACCTGCTGGACACTGTCAGCTCAGCAGCACCGCAGACTGCTACAGTAAGCTACTATAGTAGTATGTATCAAGAAGAAAGAAAAAAAAAAAAACCACGGGTAGGTGGTATACAATTATGGATGGACCAGCGACTGCCGACACAGAGGTAGCTACAGCCGTGGACTACCGTACTGTGTCTGCTGCTAATATAGACTGGATGATAATGAGATGAAATTAATATATATATATATATATATATAATATCACTAGTACTGCAGCCGGACAGGTATATATATTTATTATGTAATGACTGATGACGGACCTGCTGGACACTGTCAGCTCAGCAGCACCGCAGACTGCTACAGTAAGCTACTATAGTAGTATGTATCAAGAAGAAAGAAAAAAAAAAAACCACGGGTAGGTGGTATACAATTATGGATGGACGAGCGACTGCCGACACAGAGGTAGCTACAGCCGTGGACTACCGTACTGTGTCTGCTGCTAATATAGACTGGATGATAATGAGATGAAATCAATATATATTATATCACACTAGTACTGCAGCCGGACAGGTAGATATATTTATTATGTAATGACTGATGACGGACCTGCTGGACACTGTCAGCTCAGCAGCACCGCAGACTGCTACAGTAAGCTACTATAGTAGTATGTATAAAGAAGAAAGAAAAAAAAAAACACGGGTAGGTGGTATACATTTATGGATGGACGAGCGACTGCCGACACAGAGGTAGCTACAGCCGTGGACTACCGTACTGTGTCTGCTGCTAATATAGACTGGATGATAATGAGATGAAATCAATATATATTATATCACACTAGTACTGCAGCCGGACAGGTAGATATATTTAAAAAGGGGATTTTTGGTACACACACTCAGTAGCGCTACATATACAGATAGATTGTAATGGTAAAAAGAAAAGTTCTTATGTATATCCGGATTGTCTTCCCGATGTGTTTTCTACTGAAGCAAGGCTTTCCAGCCGTCTCCGTCAATTCAGATCATAGGAGGGGAAACACCAAAAAAGAAGAGAAGAGGGTGGTCTCAGTTCTAATTCCTATTCAGGTAAAAATATCAATATCGATGGGAGAGTCTATAATCTTCCTCCTTATGGGTGGTGTTCAGATCCTAAACGTCTTATGGGGTCACCCTTGTGATGAACAGTTAATTGCGTGCTCACAATTTTCTTACATAAAGCCTCAAAGAAAACACTCATAAAGGTTTCTTTTCCCGTCGCTTTTTTATCAATATCAGAAATGGGGGGGATGCTCACGTGTATGCTTACATCAAGGAGAGTGTAAATAAACCCATCAAGGTATCTTTCATCGGGCCAGGTTCCTTCCGATCTCTCCTCGTGGTTTCCGAAGTGGAGTCACAGAAAATGAAGCAGAAGGAAAGTGGTTACTAGGGAAAATTCTCAGAGTGGAGTTCCACCTGTATGGGACAACCCTAAGTATATGGGATTGTGCAGAAAGGTAAGTTTAAAGGACCACCTGTTCCGTGAAACCAGATATACAAAAACTGCTCACATGTAAGCTTACATATAAGCAATTATGAAAATACACATAAAGGTATCTTTATCCCTGGTAATCAAATCTCATGTTTCAATAACATCATAATGGGTAATCCGAAATGCTCACTTGTTCGCTTACATCAGTACGGGTGATTCAAAGCACATAATGGTTTCTTTTCCCAGAGCAGGCGAAGTTCACAATAATACCGAAAAAATTATTATTATATAGGAGTCCTTGTGGTAAAAACAATTCCAACAATTTATTCCAATAAAAACAAATGTACAAAAAATGAAAAGACCTCTAGGTTAGATACCAGATGGAATTACCAGCCGTGGGAGGGAATCATATACCCGGGTTCCTCACCACCGGATAGCAAGGTATCGGTCCCAAAAGTCAATCCCTGTGTTCTTTCAGCTCCTCACCAACGCGTTTCGACCGTATGTCTGGTCTTTTTCAAGGTGTGTGAGGAGGAAGCTGAAATACAGTGCTTAAATACCCAGACCCTATTAGGTCACTTCCTGTGTGGGCGGCGTTAACTAAAATGGGTGGCATAATATATATATTTAAAATAGATGGGAATGGTTCTAATGTATATATAACTTTAATAAATAATTGGATATATCTTCTGTCACTTGGATTTTGTATAACATATATAAAAAAAATAGGGCTAATTGTAATAGCGTTGCGTTCCACGAGCCGTGGAACGCACAATTTCCGGCGGATCTCCGGTATAATCTCCCACAGTGTTTGGTTTATCGTGTTGCGTTCCATAGACTGTGGAACGCATAGCGGACATCCGTTGTGGATACGTGGGACTTCAAATTATATTTATCGTTGTGGTCTGTTGTTCAACAGGCCACATTGGTGTACAGCGAGATGGTACGCCAGGGGGAGTTAGCGTATCAGTCCGTGGTGCGCATGCGTAAAACATGCGTTCCACAGTGTGGATCTACTCCCGGAATGGTCACTAGTCACATGGTCTGACCGGAAGTGCAGTTGCGTTCCATTGGCTATTGGAACGCACCGGTACACACATATTGCTTTGAATAGATGTGCAATAGTACCCTGAGATTAGTCTCGTAAACGTTAAAAGCATAAACTAGATACTTTGAAATACATATTATTTCATATAAATACTCTTCCCACAAGAGGGATTAACCGGAGTGGATTTCCCCCCTGTGGGAGGGGTTATCTAAGAAAATTATTGGCAGAGATGATATATTGTACTGGGTACATGAAAACGATATATGCTGTGACCTTCTGTTTTCACATAAAATTTCAATCTAAAACACAAAATAGAAATATAAAGTGGTTCATATTATAGACATAGCAAATTGTAAATATATTTAAGGTTGGTTAACAATAAATACTGTTCTAAATGGGGAATATATTCTAAAATGGAGAATACTTTTCCTATGAACAAGGGGGGGGACATGGGAACACAAAAAGGAAGTGGACTTCATAAGAACCATTTGGTCTCAAAGTCTAAATTGAGACCCGCAGGATGCAGAGTCCCAATGTTAAAAATACATTTCATTTCTGCCTTAGCCAGCATTCTTTCTGTGTCATTCCTCCTCCAGTTGTTTTGAATAGTCTGTATCCCACAGAAAAATACTAGCTCCGAGGGATCACAATTGTGCTTGTTTTTGAAATGTGCGGAAACTCCATGTGTGATCAAGCCTTTTTTTATGTTTCTAATATGTTCCGTTAGGCGATCTTTTAATTTTCTCGTGGTTCTGCCTATGTATTGCTTGCCACACGAGCACTGTAATAAATATACCACGTTTTTACTGTTACACGTGATAAACTCATTGATTTTCATACTGTTCTTCTTATTGGTGGATGTATATTCCATGATTTTAGAAGTAGTGCTCTTACAGTTCCTGCACATGGCACAGTTTCCGCATCGATGAAACCCTTTGGTGCGTATCATTCCCTTCCTTTTAATTTCATGAGTGCAGCTTTTTACCAATTGGTTTTTTAAATTGTCCGCCCTTCTATAGATGAATCTCGGTTTTTCAGATAGGACATCTTTCAGGATGGGATCCCTAAGTAGTAACTTCCAATGTCTCTTTATGACTTGTTCTATTTGTATATGTTGGTTATTATATTTAGTAATGAAAGGTATATTAGACCTATCTTCTGACCCTTCTGCTTGATCTTCATTTCTATTTAGGAGCGTTCTTCTTTCTGTTTCTCTGTACTTCTCAAACGGTTTGTTTACTGTTTTGGGATCATATCCCTTAGCAGAAAGTTGATTTTTGAGATGTGTCCCTTGTTGTTCGTAGTCCTCCTTCTTTGAACAGTTCTTCCTTATGCGATGAAACTGGCTATTAGGGACGGACTTCAACCAATTCTTATGATGACTGCTCGTATAGGGAATAAAAGAGTTACAGTCCGTCGGTTTCACATAGGAACAACAAGGGACACATCTCAAAAATCAACTTTCTGCTAAGGGATATGATCCCAAAACAGTAAACAAACCGTTTGAGAAGTACAGAGAAACAGAAAGAAGAACGCTCCTAAATAGAAATGAAGATCAAGCAGAAGGGTCAGAAGATAGGTCTAATATACCTTTCATTACTAAATATAATAACCAACATATACAAATAGAACAAGTCATAAAGAGACATTGGAAGTTACTACTTAGGGATCCCATCCTGAAAGATGTCCTATCTGAAAAACCGAGATTCATCTATAGAAGGGCGGACAATTTAAAAAACCAATTGGTAAAAAGCTGCACTCGTGAAATTAAAAGGAAGGGAATGATACGCACCAAAGGGTTTCATCGATGCGGAAACTGTGCCATGTGCAGGAACTGTAAGAGCACTACTTCTAAAATCATGGAATATACATCCACCAATAAGAAGAACAGTATGAAAATCAATGAGTTTATCACGTGTAACAGTAAAAACGTGGTATATTTATTACAGTGCTCGTGTGGCAAGCAATACATAGGCAGAACCACGAGAAAATTAAAAGATCGCCTAACGGAACATATTAGAAACATAAAAAAAGGCTTGATCACACATGGAGTTTCCGCACATTTCAAAAACAAGCACAATTGTGATCCCTCGGAGCTAGTATTTTTCTGTGGGATACAGACTATTCAAAACAACTGGAGGAGGAATGACACAGAAAGAATGCTGGCTAAGGCAGAAATGAAATGTATTTTTAACATTGGGACTCTGCATCCTGCGGGTCTCAATTTAGACTTTGAGACCAAATGGTTCTTATGAAGTCCACTTCCTTTTTGTGTTCCCATGTCCCCCCCCTTGTTCATAGGAAAAGTATTCTCTATTTTAGAATATATTCCCCATTTAGAACAGTATTTATTGTTAACCAACCTTAAATATATTTACAATTTGCTATGTCTATAATATGAACCACTTTATATTTCTATTTTGTGTTTTAGATTGAAATTTTATGTGAAAACAGAAGGTCACAGCATATATCGTTTTCATGTACCCAGTACAATATATCATCTCTGCCAATAATTTTCTTAGATAACCCCTCCCACAGGGGGGGAAATCCACTCCGGTTAATCCCTCTTGTGGGAAGAGTATTTATATGAAATAATATGTATTTCAAAGTATCTAGTTTATGCTTTTAACGTTTACGAGACTAATCTCAGGGTACTATTGCACATCTATTCAAAGCAATATGTGTGTACCGGTGCGTTCCAATAGCCAATGGAACGCAACTGCACTTCCGGTCAGACCATGTGACTAGTGACCATTCCGGGAGTAGATCCACACTGTGGAACGCATGTTTTACGCATGCGCACCACGGACTGATACGCTAACTCCCCCTGGCGTACCATCTCGCTGTACACCAATGTGGCCTGTTGAACAACAGACCACAACGATAAATATAATTTGAAGTCCCACGTATCCACAACGGATGTCCGCTATGCGTTCCACAGTCTATGGAACGCAACACGATAAACCAAACACTGTGGGAGATTATACCGGAGATCCGCCGGAAATTGTGCGTTCCACGGCTCGTGGAACGCAACGCTATTACAATTAGCCCTATTTTTTTATATATGTTATACAAAATCCAAGTGACAGAAGATATATCCAATTATTTATTAAAGTTATATATACATTAGAACCATTCCCATCTATTTTAAATATATATATTATGCCACCCATTTTAGTTAACGCCGCCCACACAGGAAGTGACCTAATAGGGTCTGGGTATTTAAGCACTGTATTTCAGCTTCCTCCTCACACACCTTGAAAAAGACCAGACATACGGTCGAAACGCGTTGGTGAGGAGCTGAAAGAACACAGGGATTGACTTTTGGGACCGATACCTTGCTATCCGGTGGTGAGGAACCCGGGTATATTATTCCCTCCCACGGCTGGTAATTCCATCTGGTATCTAACCTAGAGGTCTTTTCATTTTTTGTACATTTGTTTTTATTGGAATAAATTGTTGGAATTGTTTTTACCACAAGGACTCCTATATAATAATAATTTTTTCGGTATTATTGTGAACTTCGCCTGCTCTGGGAAAAGAAACCATTATGTGCTTTGAATCACCCGTACTGATGTAAGCGAACAAGTGAGCATTTCGGATTACCCATTATGATGTTATTGAAACATGAGATTTGATTACCAGGGATAAAGATACCTTTATGTGTATTTTCATAATTGCTTATATGTAAGCTTACATGTGAGCAGTTTTTGTATATCTGGTTTCACGGAACAGGTGGTCCTTTAAACTTACCTTTCTGCACAATCCCATATACTTAGGGTTGTCCCATACAGGTGGAACTCCACTCTGAGAATTTTCCCTAGTAACCACTTTCCTTCTGCTTCATTTTCTGTGACTCCACTTCGGAAACCACGAGGAGAGATCGGAAGGAACCTGGCCCGATGAAAGATACCTTGATGGGTTTATTTACACTCTCCTTGATGTAAGCATACACGTGAGCATCCCCCCCATTTCTGATATTGATAAAAAAGCGACGGGAAAAGAAACCTTTATGAGTGTTTTCTTTGAGGCTTTATGTAAGAAAATTGTGAGCACGCAATTAACTGTTCATCACAAGGGTGACCCCATAAGACGTTTAGGATCTGAACACCACCCATAAGGAGGAAGATTATAGACTCTCCCATCGATATTGATATTTTTACCTGAATAGGAATTAGAACTGAGACCACCCTCTTCTCTTCTTTTTTGGTGTTTCCCCTCCTATGATCTGAATTGACGGAGACGGCTGGAAAGCCTTGCTTCAGTAGAAAACACATCGGGAAGACAATCCGGATATACATAAGAACTTTTCTTTTTACCATTACAATCTATCTGTATATGTAGCGCTACTGAGTGTGTGTACCAAAAATCCCCTTTTTCATATAACCCTTTGGAGTATATTTGGTGATATACTCGGGTCCACACCCACTATAGCTGCTCTTAGAGCGCAGGGATTTCCTCTAAACTCCCATTTTTCCAGGTAGATATATTTATTATGTAATGACTGATGACGGACCTGCTGGACACTGTCAGCTCAGCAGCACCGCAGACTGCTACAGTAAGCTACTATAGTAGTATGTATAAAGAAGAAAGAAAAAAAAAAACCACGGGTAGGTGGTATACAATTATGGATGGACGAGCGACTGCCGACACAGAGGTAGCTACAGCCGTGGACTACCGTACTGTGTCTGCTGCTAATATAGACTGGATGATAATGAGATGAAATCAATATATATTATATCACACTAGTACTGCAGCCGGACAGGTAGATATATTTATTATGTAATGACTGATGACGGACCTGCTGGACACTGTCAGCTCAGCAGCACCGCAGACTGCTACAGTAAGCTACTATAGTAGTATGTATAAAGAAGAAAGAAAAAAAAAAAAAACCACGGGTAGGTGGTATACAATATTATATATATATTATATACAATTATATATATATATATATATATATATATATATATTAAACTGGTGGTGATTATTAAACTGGTGGTCAGGTCACTGGTCACACTATCAGCAACTTGCAAGTAGTACTCCTAAGCAGACAATCACAATATATATTATACTGGTGGTCAGTGTGGTCACAATGGCAGTGTGGCACTCTGGCAGCAAAAGTGTGCACTGTACGTTATATGTACTCCTGAGTCCTGCTCTCAGACTCTAACTGCTCCCCACTGTCAGTGTCTCCCCCACAAGTCAGATAATACAGTCACACTATCTATCACTTCAGCAAGTAACTAGTCTAGTACTCCTCCTAATGCTCCCCAAAATTACTACTGTGTCTCTCTCTACTGTCCCACTCTCTTCTCTATAAACGGAGAGGACGCCAGCCACGTCCTCTCCCTATGAATCTCAATGCACGTGTGAAAATGGCGGCGACGCGCGGCTCCTTATATAGAATCCGAGTCTCGCGATAGAATCCGAGCCTCGTGAGAATCCGACAGCGGGATGATGACGTTCGGGCGCGCTCGGGATAACCGAGCAAGGCGGGAAGATCCGAGTCGCTCGGACCCGTGTAAAAAAAAATGAAGTTCGGGCGGGTTCGGATTCCGAGGAACCGAACCCGCTCATCTCTACTATAAACAGTACTTACCCCTTTGGTATTTTCACATTTTATTTTCTTACATCAGGGAAGCACAACAGGTGTATTAGGGAATTCTTACCACATAGCAACAAAAAAATATTTTGTACTGCTAAATAAAAAAATAAAAAAAACTAAATCTTTTATAAAATTTTTACAATACGACAGTGGGTAGCAGTATTCTTCACACATTAATTTAATTAAATGTATACATTGGATAATAGTATAAATCACCAGAGGGAACTGATTTGCACCCCTAGGTGTCTCCAATGTATAATTAATAAAATAATTTAGTAATTGAACACTGCCAAGATTAAGATAGTAATCAACCCTTACAAAATGTCACTTTTTTACCTTAATATAGTGAAAAATCTGACATTTTCACCTGTTACTTACTATTAGAGGTGTGTGCTGGCCCAAATCACAGGTTTTAGGTTCTTGTTTTGGATTTGTATCTCCTGTATTTGTTTTGGATCTGTATTATTTTTTAAATGATAAAAACAGCTAAAATCACAAAATTTGTGCCTGTTTTTCTTTCTACAATATTATTAACCTCAATAACATTTATTTCCATTCATTTCCAGTCAATTTTGACCAACTCACAGCTCACAATATTGTTTGCATTCAGTTTAGGCCAAAATGCAGCAAACGTGGTAGTTAACAATATATTTTTAAATGCTGTAATTATCTGTCAAAAATATTTAAAAATTAGGATCAAGTTCTTCTGTCCCTGAAAGATATCTTCGACATGGAGAAGGTTTGCTAATTATCAGTTAAAATATTTTAAAATTAGGATCAAGTTTTTCTGTTCCTGAAAGATATCTTCAAACTGCAGAAGGTTAGCTATTCGAGTGTGTTGAGTTTGTCAGAAGATATCATGCAGTGTTTGACTTGTTTGTACCATTGCATAAAGATGTTTTGGGCATATATCGGAGCAGGCTCACTAAAGCCAATTTTTGTCCAATCCTATGTGAGCTAAGTTCAACCAACCATCTAAAACATTATCTGAGCGACATCTACAAAGCACCTATCGAAAACACACAGTGTGTGCAGCCACATCTTCATGAATATTGATAACGATTACCATAGGGAGCAGACCATAAATGGCTGCTCCCAGTGTGAATGAGTGACAGCTATGCTATATATTTTTTGTACATCTAATAGAAAGGTGGTGGCCTTGATTGTGGAGGTGCTAATAGTACACACTGTAAACAGATGTTTATTTTGTGCTCTGAGTGGATGTTGAGGAAAATGGGTCCAAGACTTGCTGTTCTACATCAGAGAAAATCAGCCTGTGGCTCTCCAGCTGAACTATAATTTCCAGGATCCATGCTATTTGCCGGCCCTGCTGGAAGTTGTCAACAACTGGTGGAGCGCCTCAGGTTGCATCAGCCAGCTTTACACACAGTATGCACCATGTTGTAAATTTGTATGTTTTTGACAAAAATAGACAACTAATTTTTGGTTTAATTAATTAACTAGATCATGCCCAATGGAGGTAGAGTATGTATGTATTGGAAGGAAGGATTCATTATTGTTTTGATTTAATTTGTTTGATTTTAAAAATTAAAGTTAATAATTGGGGGGCATTTGTGACAGTATTTATTGCATAGAAAACTATTTTTATTGGTTATTGCACTAATCTGACTTTGCCCTTTTCTTTGATTTTACATACCCTGAGTTAAGCCGTCTATGCCTTTGGGAATCGGCCTTAGTAGATGACATTGATGGACTTGTGTCATCATGACTGGTGGCACCGTGGCAGCACCTGCTTCTCCTCTCAATTATTCATCCTCCATATCTATCAACAAACACAAACCCACTGGGGTACAGCACACACCACAATTTGTACAACAATAGTAATCAAACACTGCAGTTTAATTTCACAAACAGTGTCGCACAATATGCGTATAAGTCAGAAATAGTAATATACTGTGGTCTGACTGGCAGTGTCACAGTACTTATAAAAATAAAATAAAAATTGTATAGTACACTGGGGTACAGCACAAAAAAATAATAATTTTTTAATAATTATATTTTAGGCTTTTTAGCTTTTATTATTTTAATTTTACACTGGGGTGGAGCCCCTGGATAGACAGAAAGATCACTCCTAGGTGGACAGAGAACCCCTTATCAGATACACCACTATACGACAGACAGAGCATGTATATGGACAGATGAGATCACCCCTTGTTGTCAGATACACCAGACGACAGCACCCCTGGAGACACACCAGCCCCTGGATGTACACTACACACCATACTGGGTTTATTTTAACACTGGGGCAGAGCCCCTTGATGTATATGGACAAATCACCCCTTGTTGTCAGATACACCAGACGACAGCACCCCTTGACTGATACTGATATACGACACACCAGCCCCTACGTTTTCCGACCTGCTCCTCTCTAGTTACTATAAACAAAAATTACTAAAAAAACAATTAAATAAGATCTGATCAAGATCCTAAATTGAAATTTGATATGGACAATTGTAAAACAACAAGGAATAAATGCACATTTTTAGAAAAATGTTATTCCATGTTTTAGGAAATCTGTTTTTAAAAGTTTTTGTTTCTGACCTTGAATTTAAACCTATTCATGTGGTATATAAAACTGAAGCCTCTTATGTTCTAAACAAAATATTTGAAGATGTTTTAAAATATAATATAACTCCTGGCCTGAGAAAATGAGGTTTTTAATGCTCACAAATGCTCAAATGTGTAGCTTTTTCACAATTTCAAACCCTCAAACACTATTTCTCTATCGTCCTAGTGGATGCTGGGGTTCCTGAAAGGACCATGGGGAATAGCGGCTCCGCAGGAGACAGGGCACAAAAAGTAAAGCTTTTAACCATGTGGTGTGTACTGGCTCCTCCCCCTATGACCCTCCTCCAAGCCCCAGTTAGGTTTTTGTGCCCGGCCGAGAAGGGTGCAATCTAGGTGGCTCTCCTAAAGAGCTGCTTAGAAAAAGTTTAGCTAGGTTTTTTATTTTACAGTGATTCCTGCTGGCAACAGGATCACTGCAGCGAGGGACTTAGGGGAGAAGGAGTCAACTCACCTGCGTGCAGGATGGATTGGCTTCTTGGCTACTGGACATCAAGCTCCAGAGGGACGATCACAGGTACAGCCTGGATGGGTCACCGGAGCCGCGCCGCCGGCCCCCTTGCAGATGCTGAAGACAGAAGATGGTCCAGAATCGGCGGCAGAAGACTCCTCAGTCTTCTTAAGGTAGCGCACAGCACTGCAGCTGTGCGCCATTGCTCCCAGCACACTTCACACGGCAGTCACTGAGGGTGCAGGGCGCTGGGGGGGGGGGCGCCCTGGGCAGCAATGAGAAACCTTTTTTAGGCATAAAATACCTCACATATAGCCTCCGGGGGCTATATGGAGATATTTAACCCCTGCCTGAATCCATTGAAGAGCGGGAGACGAGCCCGCCGAAAAAGGGGCGGGGCCTATCTCCTCAGCACACGGCGCCATTTTCCTCTCACAGCTCCGCTGGTCAGGAAGGCTCCCAGTCTCTCCCCTGCACTGCACTACAGAAACAGGGTAAAACAAGAGAGGGGGGGCAAAATTGTGGCATTATATATATTTAAAGCAGCTATATAGGGAGCACTTATTATAAGGCTATCCCTGTCATATATAGCGCTTTTGGTGTGTGCTGGCAGACTCTCCCTCTGTCTCCCCAAAGGGCTAGTGGGGTCCTGTCTTCGTTTAGAGCATTCCCTGTGTGTCTGCTGTGTGTCGGTACGCGTGTGTCGACATGTATGAGGACGATATTGGTGTGGAGGCGGAGCAATTGCCAAATATGGGGATGTCACCTCCTAGGGGGTCGACACCAGAATGGATGCCTTTATTTATGGAATTACGGGATAGTGTCAACACGCTAAAGCAGTCGTTTGACGACATGAGACGGCCGGACAATCAATTAGTGCCTGTCCAGGCGCCTCAAACACCGTCAGGGGCTGTAAAACGCCCTTTGCCTCAGTCGGTCGACACAGACCCAGACACAGGCACTGATTCCAGTGGTGACGGTGACGAATCAACCGTATTTTCCAGTAGGGCCACACGTTATATGATTTTGGCAATGAAGGAGGCGTTACATATAGCTGATACTACAGGTACCACTAAACAGGGTATTATGTGGGGTGTGAAAAAACTACCTATAGTTTTTCCTGAATCAGAAGAATTAAATGAGGTGTGTGATGAAGCGTGGGTTGCCCCCGATAAAAAAATGCTAATTTCAAAGAAGTTATTGGCTTTATACCCTTTCCCGCCAGAGGTTAGGGCGCGCTGGGAAACACCTCCTAGGGTGGACAAGGCGCTCACACGCTTATCAAAACAAGTGGCGTTACCCTCTCCTGAGACGGCCGCACTTAAAGATCCAGCAGATAGGAGGATGGAAAATATCCAAAAAAGTATATACACACATACAGGTGTTATACTACGACCAGCTATAGCGACAGCCTGGATGTGCAGTGCTGGAGTAGCTTGGTCAGAGTCCCTGATTGAAAATATTGATACCCTCGATAGGGACAATGTTTTACTGTCTTTGGAGCAAATAAAGGATGCATTTCTTTATATGCGTGATGCACAGAGGGATATCTGCACGCTGGCATCACGGGTAAGTGCTATGTCCATTTCGGCCAGAAGAAGTGTATGGACGCGACAGTGGTCAGGCGATGCGGACTCAAAACGGCATATGGAAGTTTTGCCGTATAAAGGGGAGGAGTTATTTGGAGTCGGTCTATCGGATTTGGTGGCCACGGCTACAGCCGGGAAATCCACCTTTTTACCTCAAGTCACTCCCCAACAGAAAAAGACACCGACTTTTCAACCGCAGCCCTTTCGTTCCTTTAAAAACAAGAGAGCAAAGGGATATTCATATCTGCCACGAGGCAGAGGAAAGGGGAAGAGACAGCAACAGGCAGCTCCTTCCCAGGAACAGAAGCCCTCCCCCGCTTCTACAAAAGCCTCAGCATGACGCTGGGGCTTCTCAAGCGGACTCGGGGGCGGTGGGGGGTCGTCTCAAGAATTTCAGCGCGCAGTGGGCTCACTCGCAGGTAGATCCCTGGATCCTGCAGATAATATCTCAGGGGTACAGGTTAGAACTAGAGACGTCTCCACCTCGCCGTTTCCTGAAGTCTGCTTTACCAACGTCCCCCTCCGACAGGGTGACGGTCTTGGAAGCCATTCACAAGCTGTACTCTCAGCAGGTGATAGTCAAAGTACCCCTTTTACAACAGGGAAAGGGGTATTATTCCACTCTATTTGTGGTACCGAAGCCGGACGGCTCGGTAAGACCTATTCTAAATCTGAAATCCCTGAACCTGTACATAAAAAAGTTCAAGTTCAAGATGGAGTCACTCAGAGCGGTGATAGCGAACCTGGAAGAAGGGGACTTTATGGTATCCTTGGACATCAAGGATGCGTATCTCCACGTCCCAATTTACCCCTCACACCAGGGGTACCTCAGGTTCGTCGTACAAAACTGTCACTATCAGTTTCAGACGCTGCCGTTGGATTGTCCACGGCACCTCGGGTCTTTACCAAAGTAATGGCCGAGATGATGATTCTTCTTCGAAGAAAAGGCGTGTTAATTATCCCATACTTGGACGATCTCCTGATAAGGGCAAGGTCAAGAGAACAGCTAGAGATGGGAGTAGCACTGTCTCAAGAAGTGCTAAAACAGCACGGGTGGATTTTGAATATTCCAAAATCCCAGTTAATTCCGACAACACGTCTGCTGTTCCTAGGGATGATTCTGGACACGGTTCAGAAAAAGGTATTTCTCCCGGAGGAAAAAGCCAAGGAGTTATCCGAACTTGTCAGGAACCTCCTAAAGCCAGGAAAGGTGTCTGTACATCAATGCACAAGAGTCCTGGGAAAAATGGTGGCTTCTTACGAAGCAATTCCATTCGGCAGATTCCACGCAAGAATTTTCCAGAGGGATCTGCTCGACAAATGGTCAGGGTCGCATCTTCAGATGCACCGGCGGATAACCCTGTCTCCAAGGACAAGGGTATCTCTTCTGTGGTGGTTGCAGAGCGCTCATCTATTGGAGGGCCGCAGATTCGGCATACAGGATTGGATCCTGGTGACCACGGACGCCAGCCTGAGAGGCTGGGGAGCAGTCACACAAGGAAGGAACTTCCAGGGCGTGTGGTCGAGCCTGGAGATGTCTCTTCACATAAACATTCTGGAACTAAGAGCAATCTACAATGCTCTAAGTCAGGCAGAACCTCTGCTTCTAGGAAAACCGGTGTTGATCCAGTCGGACAACATCACGGCAGTCGCCCATGTAAACAGACAGGGCGGTACAAGAAGCAGGAGTGCAATGGCAGAAGCTGCGAGGATTCTTCGCTGGGCGGAGAATCATGTGATGGCACTGTCAGCAGTGTTCATCCCGGGAGTGGACAACTGGGAAGCAGACTTCCTCAGCAGACACGACCTTCACCCGGGAGAGTGGGGACTTCATCCAGAAGTTTTCCACATGCTTGTAACCCGTTGGGAAAGACCAATGGTGGACATGATGGCGTCTCGCCTCAACAAAAAACTGGACAGGTATTGCGCCAGGTCAAGAGACCCGCAGGCAATAGCTGTGGACGCGCTGGTAACGCCTTGGGTGTACCAGTCGGTGTATGTGTTTCCTCCTCTGCCTCTCATACCAAAGGTATTGAGAATTATAAGGAAAAGAGGAGTAAGAACGATACTAGTGGCTCCGGATTGGCCAAGAAGGACTTGGTACCCGGAACTTCAAGAGATGATCACGGACGATCCGTGGCCTCTACCTCTGAGAAGGGACCTGCTTCAGCAAGGTCCCTGTCTGTTTCAAGACTTACCGCGGCTGCGTTTGACGGCATGGCGGTTGAACGCCGGATCCTAAAGGGAAAAGGCATTCCGGAAGAAGTCATTCCTACTTTGATTAAAGCAAGGAAGGAAGTAACCGCGAAACATTATCACCGCATTTGGCGAAAATATGTTGCGTGGTGCGAGGATCGGAGTGCTCCGACGGAGGAATTTCAACTGGGTCGATTCCTGCATTTCCTGCAATCAGGATTGTCTATGGGTCTCAAGTTGGGATCTATTAAGGTTCAAATTTCGGCCCTGTCAATATTCTTCCAAAAAGAATTGGCCTCAGTTCCTGAGGTCCAGACTTTTGTTAAGGGTGTACTGCGTATACAGCCCCCTGTAGTGCCTCCGGTGGCACCGTGGGATCTAAACGTAGTTTTAGATTTCCTCAAATCCCATTGGTTTGAACCACTAAAAAAGGTGGATTTGAAATATCTCACATGGAAAGTGTCCATGCTACTAGCCCTGGCTTCAGCCAGGAGAGTGTCAGAACTGGCGGCTTTATCTTACAAAAGCCCATATCTAATTTTCCATTCGGATAGGGCAGAACTGCGGACGCGTCCGCATTTTCTCCCTAAGGTGGTATCAGCGTTTCACCTGAACCAGCCTATTGTAGTGCCTGCGGCTACAAGCGACTTGGAGGACTCCAAGTTGTTGGACGTTGTTAGAGCTTTAAAAATATACATTTCAAGGACGGCTGGAGTCAGAAAATCTGACTCGCTGTTTATACTGTATGCACCCAACAAGCTGGGTGCTCCTGCTTCTAAGCAGTCGATTGCTCGTTGGATTTGTAGCACAATTCAACTTGCACATTCTGTGGCAGGCCTGCCACAGCCTAAATCTGTTAAGGCCCATTCCACAAGGAAGGTGGGCTCATCTTGGGCGGCTGCCCGAGGGGTCTCGGCATTACAACTCTGCCGAGCAGCTACGTGGTCGGGGGAGAACACGTTTGTAAAATTCTACAAATTTGATACCCTGGCAAAAGAGGACCTGGAGTTCTCTCATTCGGTGTTGCAGAGTCATCCGCACTCTCCCGCCCGTTTGGGAGCTTTGGTATAATCCCCATGGTCCTTTCAGGAACCCCAGCATCCACTAGGACGATAGAGAAAATAAGAATTTACTTACCGATAATTCTATTTCTCGGAGTCCGTAGTGGATGCTGGGCGCCCATCCCAAGTGCGGATTATCTGCAATAATTGTACATAGTTATTGTTGCCTTCATCGGGTTATTGTTGTAGGAAGCCATCTTTCAGAGGCTCCTCTGTTATCATACTGTTAACTGGGTTTTAGATCACAAGTTGTACGGTGTGATTGGTGTGGCTGGTATGAGTCTTACCCGGGATTCAAGATCCTTCCTTATTGTGTACGCTCGTCCGGGCACAGTACCTAACTGAGGCTTGGAGGAGGGTCATAGGGGGAGGAGCCAGTACACACCACATGGTTAAAAGCTTTACTTTTTGTGCCCTGTCTCCTGCGGAGCCGCTATTCCCCATGGTCCTTTCAGGAACCCCAGCATCCACTACGGATTCCGAGAAATAGAATTATCGGTAAGTAAATTCTTATTATAAGATTAACTTTTCTCTTAAACACACATTTGGGACAATCTCTTACAGAGACTGATTTCTCACCATCTGCATTTGATGATGCGGCTGAGAGGTGATAAAATTGACCCAATCCGCAATGCTATTATTAATTACATCACATGGATGTATCAATAATCGCACCAGGGACAGAGTTTGCAAGAAAGCTCTGTTTCTGTGATGCCACTCCGAAGCCTTATCGGGGTATTTTTCATGAAAAATACTCAGAGTAATGGCTGCCCATGTACTGCCGCCGACATTGCCGCCGCTGGCACCCCTCACCCCGTTGCACCTACACTCTCTGGCACCTCTAACCCCCCTTCCACGCATACTTACCCAGTGATTGGTTCTCTCCTCCGGCTCCGGTTATGTGATTGCCAACTTCCTGCACTGTGACTCAGTCATTTGATGCTGTAAACTGCTGTAAATTCTTGTTTACAGAAGAAGGTGGAGGAGGAAGATGAGAAGGACGTGGAGGAGCTAGCCAGGCATACAAGTATAAAATTACACTTGTTAGGGAAGCTACTAAAAAGCTTGTGGTAACTCTAATAGAGTTACAGTGATTCATGGCGGAAATGGGAGAGCAGTAGCCTCTATACAGTACCTCACAAATATGTGCTTTATAGAGGATGAACAAAGAAAATCCACAAGAAATCTTGTATACAGTGGAGGAAGATCTGATGATGATGATGATGATGATGACAGTGAACTTTTTGGCCTCAGTGCTTGTTGGCCCAGCAGTACATGGCTGCTGCAGACTAGCTGTTTGCTGAATACTAATGGAATATAAGAGCAGTCATATAGTAGAATTTGCTTTAAATCTCCATGAGAGTAAATAGTCATAACAATAACTGCACCATAGGAGGATTGAGGTACCAAACCACATGGCTAGCTGTCTTTTCCTTTCCATAATAGCACACTATTTTGGAAATGGTACTGTGGTATTATGGATTATTAACCACAGGCTCAAAGTTGCCAGGCCTATTGTAAAAGTTGTAGCAATGTAATTCATTGAGGTAAGTCCCTTCATGGACATTACATAGCCTGGAGGCCATGATACAATACTCATAGTGCCCAGATGAATATTACAGACTGTTTTCACTCATCACAAACACGTAATTAAGTTGTATGCTTCATGCAAATTAATCAAAGAGACTATGGCTGCTCCTTTTCATTGACTGAACAACTGTAAATACTCAGTGGCAGTCGATATGTATTGTAATTTTACTCAGGCTAGTGAACTCAATACATGGACGTAAGGCTCAATCTTTCTTGACCACAAATAAGAACTCCACATAAAGGATAGAGATGAGCGGGTTCGGTTTCTCTGAATCCGAACCCGCCAGAACTTCATGTTTTTTTTCACGAGTCCGAGCGACTCGGATCTTCCCGCCTTGCTCGGTTAACCCGAGCGCGCCCGAACGTCATCATGACGCTGTCGGATTCTCGCGAGGCTCGGATTCTATCGCGAGACTCGGATTCTATATAAGGAGCCGCGCGTCGCCGCCATTTTCACACGTGCATTGAGATTGATAGGGAGAGGACGTGGCTGGCGTCCTCTCCGTTTAGACACTTGATTTACTAATTTTGGGGAGCATTAGGAGTACTCAGTAGTGTACAGTGCAGAGTTTTGCTGATAGTGACCAGTGACCACCACTTTTATTTATAATCCGTTCTCTGCCTGAAAAAAGCGATACACAGCACACAGTGACTCAGTCACATACATACCATATCTGTGTGCACTGCTCAGGCTCAGGCCAGTGTGCTGCATCATCTATATATATTATATATCTGTCTGACTGCTCAGCTCACACAGCTTATAATTGTGGGGGAGACTGGGGAGCACTACTGCAGTGCCAGTTATAGGTTATAGCAGGAGCCAGGAGTACATAATATTATATTAAAATTAAACAGTGCACACTTTTGCTGCAGGAGTGCCACTGCCAGTGTGACTAGTGACCAGTGACCTGACCACCAGTATATAATATTAGTAGTATACTATCTCTTTATCAACCAGTCTATATTAGCAGCAGACACAGTACAGTGCGGTAGTTCACGGCTGTGGCTACCTCTGTGTCGGCACTCGGCAGCCCGTCCATAATTGTATATACCAGTGACCTAACCGTGGTTTTTTTTTCTTTCTTTATACATACATACTAGTTACGAGTATACTATCTCTTTATCAACCAGTCTATATATTAGCAGCAGACACAGTACAGTGCGGTAGTTCACGGCTGTGGCTACCTCTGTGTCGGCACTCGGCAGCCCGTCCATAATTGTATATACCACCTAACCGTGGTTTTTTTTTCTTTCTTTATACATACATACTAGTTACGAGTATACTATCTCTTTATCAACCAGTCTATATATTAGCAGCAGACACAGTACAGTGCGGTAGTTCACGGCTGTGGCTACCTCTGTGTCGGCACTCGGCAGCCCGTCCATAATTGTATATACCAGTGACCTAACCGTGGTTTTTTTTTCTTTCTTTATACATTCATACTAGTTACGAGTATACTATCTCTTTATCAACCAGTCTATATATTAGCAGCAGACACAGTACAGTGCGGTAGTTCACGGCTGTGGCTACCTCTGTGTCGGCACTCGGCAGCCCGTCCATAATTGTATATACCACCTAACCGTGTTTTTTTTTTCTTTCTTTATACATACATACTAGTTACGAGTATACTATCTCTTTATCAACCAGTCTATATATTAGCAGCAGGCACAGTACAGTGCGGTAGTTCACGGCTGTGGCTACCTCTGTGTCGGCACTCGGCAGCCCGTCCATAATTGTATATACCAGTGACCTAACCGTGGTTTTTTTTTCTTTCTTTATACATACATACTAGTTACGAGTATACTATCTCTTTATTAACCAGTCTATATATTAGCAGCAGACACAGTACAGTGCGGTAGTTCACGGCTGTGGCTACCTCTGTGTCGGCACTCGGCAGCCCGTCCATAATTGTATATACCACCTAACCGTGGTTTTTTTTTTCTTTCTTTATACATACATACTAGTTACGAGTATACTATCTCTTTATCAACCAGTCTATATATTAGCAGCAGACACAGTACAGTGCGGTAGTTCACGGCTGTGGCTACCTCTGTGTCGGCACTCGGCAGCCCGTCCATAATTGTATACTAGTATCCAATCCATCCATCTCCATTGTTTACCTGAGGTGCCTTTTAGTTGTGCCTATTAAAATATGGAGAACAAAAATGTTGAGGTTCCAAAATTAGGGAAAGATCAAGATCCACTTCCACCTCGTGCTGAAGCTGCTGCCACTAGTCATGGCCGAGACGATGAAATGCCAGCAACGTCGTCTGCCAAGGCCGATGCCCAATGGCATAGTACAGAGCATGTCAAAACCAAAACACCAAATATCAGTAAAAAAAGGACTCCAAAACCTAAAATAAAATTGTCGGAGGAGAAGCGTAAACTTGCCAATATGCCATTTACCACACGGAGTGGCAAGGAACGGCTGAGGCCCTGGCCTATGTTCATGGCTAGTGGTTCAGCTTCACATGAGGATGGAAGCACTCAGCCTCTCGCTAGAAAACTGAAAAGACTCAAGCTGGCAAAAGCACCGCAAAGAACTGTGCGTTCTTTGAAATCCCAAATCCACAAGGAGAGTCCAATTGTGTCGGTTGCGATGCCTGACCTTCCCAACACTGGACGTGAAGAGCATGCGCCTTCCACCATTTGCACGCCCCCTGCAAGTGCTGGAAGGAGCACCCGCAGTCCAGTTCCTGATAGTCAGATTGAAGATGTCAGTGTTGAAGTACACCAGGATGAGGAGGATATGGGTGTTGCTGGCGCTGGGGAGGAAATTGACCAGGAGGATTCTGATGGTGAGGTGGTTTGTTTAAGTCAGGCACCCGGGGAGACACCTGTTGTCCGTGGGAGGAATATGGCCGTTGACATGCCAGGTGAAAATACCAAAAAAATCAGCTCTTCGGTGTGGAGGTATTTCACCAGAAATGCGGACAACAGGTGTCAAGCCGTGTGTTCCCTTTGTCAAGCTGTAATAAGTAGGGGTAAGGACGTTAACCACCTCGGAACATCCTCCCTTATACGTCACCTGCAGCGCATTCATAATAAGTCAGTGACAAGTTCAAAAACTTTGGGTGACAGCGGAAGCAGTCCACTGACCAGTAAATCCCTTCCTCTTGTAACCAAGCTCACGCAAACCACCCCACCAACTCCCTCAGTGTCAATTTCCTCCTTCCCCAGGAATGCCAATAGTCCTGCAGGCCATGTCACTGGCAAGTCTGACGAGTCCTCTCCTGCCTGGGATTCCTCCGATGCATCCTTGCGTGTAACGCCTACTGCTGCTGGCGCTGCTGTTGTTGCCGCTGGGAGTCGATGGTCATCCCAGAGGGGAAGTCGTAAGCCCACTTGTACTACTTCCAGTAAGCAATTGACTGTTCAACAGTCCTTTGCGAGGAAGATGAAATATCACAGCAGTCATCCTACTGCAAAGCGGATAACTGAGTCCTTGACAACTATGTTGGTGTTAGACGTGCGTCCGGTATCCGCCGTTAGTTCACAGGGAACTAGACAATTTATTGAGGCAGTGTGCCCCCGTTACCAAATACCATCTAGGTTCCACTTCTCTAGGCAGGCGATACCGAGAATGTACACGGACGTCAGAAAAAGACTCCCCAGTCTCCTAAAAAATGCAGTTGTACCCAATGTCCACTTAACCACGGACATGTGGACAAGTGGAGCAGGGCAGGGTCAGGACTATATGACTGTGACAGCCCACTGGGTAGATGTATGGACTCCCGCCGCAAGAACAGCAGCGGCGGCACCAGTAGCAGCATCTCGCAAACGCCAACTCTTTCCTAGGCAGGCTACGCTTTGTATCACCGCTTTCCAGAATACGCACACAGCTGAAAACCTCTTACGGCAACTGAGGAAGATCATCGCGGAATGGCTTACCCCAATTGGACTCTCCTGTGGATTTGTGGCATCGGACAACGCCAGCAATATTGTGTGTGCATTAAATATGGGCAAATTCCAGCACGTCCCATGTTTTGCACATACCTTGAATTTGGTGGTGCAGAATTTTTAAAAAAACGACAGGGGCGTGCAAGAGATGCTGTCGGTGGCCAGAAAAATTGCGGGACACTTTCGGCGAACAGGCACCACGTACAGAAGACTGGAGCACCACCAAAAACTACTGAACCTGCCCTGCCATCATCTGAAGCAAGAAGTGGTAACGAGGTGGAATTCAACCCTCTATATGCTTCAGAGGTTGGAGGAGCAGCAAAAGGCCATTCAAGCCTATACAATTGAGCACGATATAGGAGATGGAATGCACCTGTCTCAAGTGCAGTGGAGAATGATTTCAACGTTGTGCAAGGTTCTGATGCCCTTTGAACTTGCCACACGTGAAGTCAGTTCAGACACTGCCAGCCTGAGTCAGGTCATTCCCCTCATCAGGCTTTTGCAGAAGAAGCAGGAGGCATTGAAGAAGGAGCTAAAAGGGAGCGATTCCGCTAGGCATGTGGGACTTGTGGATACAGCCCTTAATTCGCTTAACAAGGATTCACGGGTGGTCAATCTGTTGAAATCAGAGCACTACATTTTGGCCACCGTGCTCGATCCTAGATTTAAAGCCTACCTTGGATCTCTCTTTCCGGCAGACACAGGTCTGCTGGGGTTGAAAGACCTGCTGGTGACAAAATTGTCAAGTCAAGCGGAACGCGACCTGTCAACATCTCCTCCTTCACATTCTCCCGCAACTGGGGGTGCGAGGAAAAGGCTCAGAATTCCGAGCCCACCCGCTGGCGGTGATGCAGGGCAGTCTGGAGCGACTGCTGATGCTGACATCTGGTCCGGACTGAAGGACCTGACAACGATTACGGACATGTCGTCTACTGTCACTGCATATGATTCTCTCAACATTGATAGAATGGTGGAGGATTATATGAGTGACCGCATCCAAGTAGGCACGTCACACAGTCCGTACTTATACTGGCAGGAAAAAGAGGCAATTTGGAGGCCCTTGCACAAACTGGCTTTATTCTACCTAAGTTGCCCTCCCACAAGTGTGTACTCCGAAAGAGTGTTTAGTGCCGCCGCTCACCTTGTCAGCAATCGGCGTACGAGGTTACATCCAGAAAATGTGGAGAAGATGATGTTCATTAAAATGAATTATAATCAATTCCTCCGCGGAGACATTGACCAGCAGCAATTGCCTCCACAAAGTACACAGGGAGCTGAGATGGTGGATTCCAGTGGGGACGAATTGATAATCTGTGAGGAGGGGGATGTACACGGTGATATATCGGAGGGTGAAGATGAGGTGGACATCTTGCCTCTGTAGAGCCAGTTTGTGCAAGGAGAGATTAATTGCTTCTTTTTTGGGGGGGGTCCAAACCAACCCGTCATATCAGTCACAGTCGTGTGGCAGACCCTGTCACTGAAATGATGGGTTGGTTAAAGTGTGCATGTCCTGTTTTGTTTATACAACATAAGGGTGGGTGGGAGGGCCCAAGGATAATTCCATCTTGCACCTCTTTTTTCTTTTCTTTTTCTTTGCATCATGTGCTGATTGGGGAGGGTTTTTTGGAAGGGACATCCTGCGTGACACTGCAGTGCCACTCCTAGATGGGCCCGGTGTTTGTGTCGGCCACTAGGGTCGCTAATCTTACTCACACAGCTACCTCATTGCGCCTCTTTTTTTCTTTGCGTCATGTGCTGTTTGGGGAGGGTTTTTTGGAAGGGACATCCTGCGTGACACTGCAGTGCCACTCCTAGATGTGCCCGGTGTTTGTGTCGGCCACTAGGGTCGCTAATCTTACTCACACAGCTACCTCATTGCGCCTCTTTTTTTCTTTGCGTCATGTGCTGTTTGGGGAGGGTTTTTTGGAAGGGACATCCTGCGTGACACTGCAGTGCCACTCCTAGATGGGCCCGGTGTTTGTGTCGGCCACTAGGGTCGCTAATCTTACTCACACAGTCAGCTACCTCATTGCGCCTCTTTTTTTCTTTGCGTCATGTGCTGTTTGGGGAGGGTTTTTTGGAAGGGCCATCCTGCGTGACACTGCAGTGCCACTCCTAGATGGGCCCGGTGTTTGTGTCGGCCACTAGGGTCGCTAATCTTACTCACACAGCTACCTCATTGCGCCTCTTTTTTTCTTTGCGTCATGTGCTGTTTGGGGAGGGTTTTTTGGAAGGGCCATCCTGCGTGACACTGCAGTGCCACTCCTAGATGGGCCCGGTGTTTGTGTCGGCCACTAGGGTCGCTAATCTGACTCACACAGCTACCTCATTGCGCCTCTTTTTTTCTTTGCGTCATGTGCTGTTTGGGGAGGGTTTTTTGGAAGGGACATCCTGCGTGACACTGCAGTGCCACTCCTAGATGGGCCCGGTGTTTGTGTCGGCCACTAGGGTCGCTTATCTTACTCACACAGCGACCTCGGTGCAAATTTTAGGACTAAAAATAATATTGTGAGGTGTGAGGTATTCAGAATAGACTGAAAATGAGTGTAAATTATGGTTTTTGAGGTTAATAATACTTTGGGATCAAAATGACCCCCAAATTCTATGATTTAAGCTGTTTTTTAGTGTTTTTGGAAAAAAACACCCGGATCCAAAACACACCCGAATCCGACAAAAATAATTCGGTGAGGTTTTGCCAAAACGCGTTCGAACCCAAAACACGGCCGCGGAACCGAACCCAAAACCAAAACACAAAACCCAAAAAATTTCAGGCGCTCATCTCTAATAAAGGATAGCCTAATTAATTGTTTCTTTAAATTCCGAAATCACCTGGTCCGTCTCAACTCTGTGCTTTCCTATGTAGCTCCTTTCCTTGTCACCTGTCAGTAGGGTTAACAGACTAGCTATATAAATCCAGCTACAGTACATACAGTACATATGTACATACCTCCTAACTGTCCCACCAAAATGGTATTCACAATTTGGATAGTGGTCATTTTGAGGTGGATTGGGGCTTTGTTAAGGTGGATTGGCCAAATACTAGCAAATCAGCAGCGGGCTTATTTTGCATATTTAAATGTTGGGAGGTATGCACGTATGCAAATATACATGTTATATGACTGCACTGTAATTCAGTTAACATACATGCTGCATGCCAGTATACTGTATATATTTTATTATGCTGGAAAGCAATATGCTTGCCAACTACTGTAACTGCAGTAAATTCCCCCGAGCATGTGTAACTCTTGTGTGCCTGTATTTATATGGCTAATCTGTTCTGATACATTTTGGAGTTTATCCTAAGTTTATAATATCAGACTCCAATTAATTATATATTATGAGAGGGGCTAAACTATAAACAAAAATAAGAAGTAACTAGCGTTTGCCCGCGGCTTCACTTGCGTCTGTTATTGCTCAGCGGAGCAAGTAGGGGGCAGATGTATTAAGCCTGGAGAATTGATAAAGCGGTGATAAAGCAGTGATAAGTGCAAGGAGATAACGCACCAGCCAATCAGCTCCTAACTGCCAATTTACATATTGGAGCTGATTGGCTGGTGCATTATCACCTTGCACTTATCACTGCTTTATCACTTCTCTAGGCTTAATACATCTGCCCTAGTTTTGTAAAGACAGTAGTGCCATCTAATTTTTTATATTGTACACAAAATTTCTTTGTAAACAATATTTGCAGTTTTTTCTTCAGGGATTAATACAAAAAGATGCTTGGGATGACTTTCTCGTGAGCAAGCCACGTAAAGCTGCCCATGGGAGAAGCAGCTGGATCCTGAGATCTACACATGCAGTCCTGAGCATTTGCCCCTGCAACTTGTTGATCGTCATAGCAAAGCAGACGCTTACAAGAAACTCAGAAGCTTGAATTGAAAATTCAGAATTTTAATTTGTCTGTCTGTTCATTCCGACATCACGTAAAAACTACTAGTTGAATTTGGATCGCGTTTTCACTATTGGATAGCTTAGTGACCTAGATAGAAACTGAGGTATGTATGATCTCGATGTGACATCAAAGAGAGGAGCAATAAAGGAAAAACCAGATGCTTGACACCCGGCACACTGAATGTTGATGTTCCAACCATGCTTCTGCGTGTTAGGGTCTCCTGCCCTGTGCTGCCACGTCGTCATGGCAACCGGGAGACAAGTGCTAGCGGAGTAACCTGAGCGCAGCTGATACTCCGGTTCGGGTCTTTTGCTGTGCAGTGGTTACAGGCTCTGTGCACGGCAGGGGATCCGGTGCTGGTTTTTGTGCTCACAGTCTGTGAGGTCTGAGTGGGGCGTGGACAGCACCTGCTATATAAGGCCTCTTCTCAGGTTAAGCAGATGCTGCTGAATCTTTGTTGGTTAGTCAGTTCCTGAAAGTTAGCCAGTACTGTGTAGCCTTGTATTTGTTGTTGCTTACTGCAAATAGGCCTGGGGATTTGGTACTACACTCTGCCAATCCAGACCTAGCAGTAAGACTGGAGTCAGTCGTTTAACTTGCTGGGGTTCTTTTGCTACTCTGTGAACTTAGCAAGTTTGCGGCTGTATTCTCAGACTTGCCTGCTTAAATCCTGTCTCACCCTGCAAGGTGTTCAGGTGTCAGTTTAGTGGCAGTAAGATGAACCTGTGCACTGCAAGTGAGGATTAGGATTGTGGAGACTCTCCTTGTGTCTATCATTCCATCTCTGACCAAGGAGTTTACTGCCACACCCGTTGGTAACCCTTTAGGGTTTTGCTGTTGCCCTTAGCAACAGCATTTCAGATTCTCTACGTATTAAAACACAACATCTTGCTTTTTCCATCTTAGCATTCCTAATACTAGGGAGACACCCAGTATCTTAGCCTCTGGGCTTTTCTGTTCACTTTGTGTTTATTTTGTTACCCTATCACCTTCTGTGTACGTAATGTCATATTCCCCAGTCTGTCTGTGAGTTCATTTGTTTCTCTGACGTCCTAGTGGATGCTGGGAACTCCGTAAGGACCATGGGGAATAGCAGCTCCGCAGGAGACTGGGCACAAAAAGTAAAAGCTTTAGACTAGCTGGTGTGCACTGGCTCCTCCCCCTATGACCCTCCTCCAAGCCTCAGTTAGATTTTTGTGCCCGAACGAGAAGGGTGCAAGCTAGGTGGCTCTCCTGAGCTGCTTAGAAGTAAAAGTTTAAATAGGTTTTTTATTTTCAGTGAGTCCTGCTGGCAACAGGCTCACTGCATCGTGGGACTAAGGGGAGAAGAAGCAAACTCACCTGACTGCAGAGTGGATTGGGCTTCTTGGCTACTGGACATTAGCTCCAGAGGGACGATCACAGGTTCAGCCTGGATGGGTCCCGGAGCCGCGCCGCCGGCCCCCTTACAGAGCCAGAAGAGCGAAGAGGTCCGGAGAAAGCGGCGGCAGAAGACGTTCCTGTCTTCAAATAAGGTAGCGCACAGCACTGCAGCTGTGCGCCATTGCTCTCAGCACACTTCACACTCCGGTCACTGAGGGTGCAGGGCGCTGGGGGGGAGCGCCCTGAGACGCAATAAAAACGATATAAAAACCTTATATGGCTAAAAAAAATGCATCACATATAGCTCCTGGGCTATATGGATGCATTTATCCCCTGCCAGTTTCCTGAAAAAAGCGGGAGAAAAGGCCGCCGTGAAGGGGGCGGAGCCTTTCTCCTCAGCACACAAGCGCCATTTTCTTTCACAGCTCCGCTGGAAGGACGGCTCCCTGACTCTCCCCTGCAGTCCTGCACTACAGAAACAGGGTAAAACAGAGAGGGGGGCACTATTGGCAGCTAATATATAAATACAGCAGCTATAACAGGGAGTAACACTTATATAAGGTTATCCCTGTATATATATAGCGCTCTGGTGTGTGCTGGCAAACTCTCCCTCTGTCTCCCCAAAGGGCTAGTGGGGTCTTGTCCTCTATCAGAGCATTCCCTGTGTGTGTGCTGGGTGTCGGTACGATTGTGTCGACATGTATGAGGAGGAAAATGATGTGGAAGCAGAGCAATTGCCTGTGTTAGTGATGTCACCCCCTAGGGAGTCGACACCTGACTGGATGGTAGTAATTAAAGAATTACGTGACAATGTCAGCACTTTGCAAAAAACTGTTGACGACATGAGACAGTCGACAAATCAATTAGTGCCTGTACAGGCGTCTCAGACACCGTCAGGGGCGCTAAAACGCCCGTTACCTCAGATGGTCGACACAGACCCTGACACGGATACTGAATCCAGTGTCGACGGTGACGAGACAAACGTAATGTCCAGTAGGGCCACACGTTACATGATCACGGCAATGAAGGAGGCATTGAACATTTCTGACACTACAAGTACCACAAAAAAGGGTATTATGTGGGGTGTGGTTTTTCCTGAGTCAGATGAATTAAATGAGGTGTGTGATAAAGCGTGGGTTTCCCCCGATAAAAAACTGCTGATTTCTAATAAATTATTGGCACTATACCCTTTCCCGCCAGAGGTTAGGGCACGTTGGGAAACACCCCCTAGGGTAGATAAGGCGCTCACACGCTTATCAAAACAAGTGGCGTTACCGTCTCCTGATACGGCCGCTCTCAAGGAACCAGCTGATAGAAGGCTGGAAAATATCTTAAAAGGTATATACACACATACCGGTGTTATACTGCGACCAGCGATCGCCTCAGCCTGGATATGCAGCGCTGGAGTGGCTTGGTCGGATTCCCTGACTGAAAATATTGATACCCTGGATAGGGACAGTATATTATTAACTATAGAGCATTTAAAGGATGCATTACTATATATGCGAGATGCACAGAGGGATATTTGCACCCTGGCATCTAGAGTAAGTGCGATGTCCATTTCTGCCAGAAGAACGTTATGGACGCGACAGTGGTCAGGTGATGCGGATTCCAAACGACATATGGAAGTATTGCCGTATAAAGGGGAGGAGTTATTTGGGGTCGGTCTATCGGACCTGGTGGCCACAGCAACGGCTGGAAAATCCACCTTTTTACCCCAGGTCACCTCTCAGCAGAAAAAGACACCGTCTTTTCAAACCCAGTCCTTTCGTCCCTATAAGGGCAAGAGGGAAAAAGGCCGCTCGTTCCTGCCCCGGGGCAGAGGAAGGGGAAAAAGACTGCACCATGCAGCCTCTTCCCAGGAGCAGAAGCCCTCCCCCGCTTCTGCCAAGTCCTCAGCATGACGCTGGGGCTCTGCAAGCAGACTCGGGCACGGTGGGGGGCCGTCTCAAGAATTTCAGCGCGCAGTGGGCTCACTCGCAAGTGGACCCCTGGATCCTGCAGGTAGTATCACAGGGGTACAAATTGGAATTCGAGACGTCTCCCCCTCGCCGGTTCCTGAAGTCTGCTCTACCAACGTCTCCCTCCGACAGGGAGGCAGTATTGGAAGCTATTCACAAGCTGTATTCCCAGCAGGTGATAATCAAGGTACCCCTCCTACAACAGGGAAAGGGGTATTATTCCACGCTGTTTGTGGTACCGAAGCCGGACGGCTCGGTGAGACCAATTTTAAATCTAAAATCTTTGAACACTTACATAAAAAGGTTAAAATTCAAGATGGAGTCACTCAGAGCAGTGATAGCGAACCTGGAAGAAGGGGACTATATGGTATCTCTAGACATCAAGGATGCTTATCTCCATGTCCCAATCTACCCTTCTCACCAAGGGTACCTCAGGTTTGTGATACAAAACTGTCATTATCAGTTTCAGACGCTGCCGTTTGGATTGTCCACGGCACCACGGGTCTTTACCAAGGTAATGGCCGAAATTATGATTCTTCTTCGAAGAAAAGGCGTATTAATTATCCCTTACTTGGACGATCTCCTGATAAGGGCAAGGTCCAGGGAACAGTTAGAGGTCGGAGTAGCACTATCTCAGGTAGTGCTACGTCAGCACGGGTGGATTCTAAATATCCCAAAATCACAGCTGATTCCAACAACACGTCTACTGTTCCTAGGGATGATTCTGGACACAGTCCAGAAAAAGGTGTTTCTCCCGGAGGAGAAGGCCAGGGAGTTATCCGAGCTAGTCAGGAACCTCCTAAAACCAGGACAAGTGTCAGTGCATCAGTGCACGAGAGTCCTGGGAAAAATGGTGGCTTCTTACGAAGCGATTCCATTCGGAAGATTCCATGCAAGAACTTTTCAGTGGGATCTGCTGGACAAATGGTCCGGATCGCATCTTCAGATGCATCAGCGGATAACCCTATCTCCAAGGACAAGGGTATCTCTCCTGTGGTGGTTACAGAAGGCTCATCTTCTAGAGGGCCGCAGATTCGGCATTCAGGATTGGATGCTGGTAACCACGGATGCCAGCCTGAGAGGCTGGGGAGCAGTCACACAGGGAAGAAATTTCCAGGGCTTGTGGTCAAGCATGGAAACGTCTCTTCACATAAATATCCTAGAGCTAAGGGCCATTTACAATGCCCTAAGTCAAGCAAGGCCTCTGCTTCAGGGTCAACCGGTATTGATCCAGTCGGACAACATCACGGCTGTCGCCCACGTAAACAGACAGGGCGGCACAAGAAGCAGGAGGGCAATGGCAGAAGCTGCAAGGATTCTCCGCTGGGCGGAAAATCATGTGATAGCACTGTCAGCAGTGTTCATTCCGGGAGTGGACAACTGGGAAGCAGACTTCCTCAGCAGACACGACCTCCACCCGGGGGAGTGGGGACTTCATCCAGAAGTCTTCCAAGTGATTGTAAACCGTTGGGAAAAACCAAAGGTGGACATGATGGCGTCCCGTCTCAACAAGAAACTGGACAGATATTGCGCCAGGTCAAGGGACCCTCAGGCAATAGCGGTGGACGCTCTGGTAACTTCATGGGTGTTCCAGTCGGTATATGTGTTCCCTCCTCTTCCTCTCATACCAAAAGTACTGAGAATCATAAGAAGGAGAGGAGTAAGAACGATACTCGTGGCTCCGGATTGGCCAAGAAGAACTTGGTACCCGTAGCTGCAAGAGATGCTCACGGAGGACCCGTGGCCTCTACCTCTAAGGAAGGACCTGCTCCAGCAGGGACCTTGTCTGTTCCAAGACTTACCGCGGCTGCGTTTGACGGCATGGCGGTTGAACGCCGGATCCTGAAGGAAAAAGGCATTCCAGATGAAGTCATCCCTACCCTGATCAAGGCCAGGAAGGATGTAACTGCAAAACATTATCATCGCATTTGGCGAAAATATGTTGCGTGGTGTGAGGCCAAGAAGGCCCCTACGGAGGAATTTCAACTGGGTCGTTTCCTACATTTCCTGCAAGCAGGATTGTCTATGGGCCTAAAATTAGGATCCATTAAGGTTCAAATTTCGGCCCTGTCGATCTTCTTCCAGAAAGAACTGGCTTCAGTGCCTGAAGTTCAGACGTTTGTCAAAGGGGTACTGCATATACAGCCTCCTTTTGTGCCTCCAGTGGCACCTTGGGATCTCAATGTAGTTTTAGGGTTCCTAAAATCACATTGGTTTGAACCACTTGCCACAGTGGATTTGAAATATCTCACATGGAAAGTGGTAATGCTGTTGGCCCTGGCTTCAGCCAGGCGCGTATCAGAATTGGCGGCTTTATCCTATAAAAGCCCTTACCTGATATTTCATTCGGATAGGGCGGAATTGAGGACTCGTCCTCAATTTCTCCCTAAGGTGGTTTCAGCGTTTCACATGAATCAACCTATTGTGGTACCTGTGGCTACTAGGGACTTGGAGGACTCCAAGTTGCTGGACGTAGTCAGGGCCCTGAAAATATATGTTTCCAGGACGGCTGGAGTCAGAAAATCTGACTCGCTGTTTATACTGTATGCACCCAACAAGCTGGGTGCTCCTGCTTCTAAGCAGACGATTGCTCGTTGGATTTGTAGTACAATTCAACTTGCACATTCTGTGGCAGGCCTGCCACAGCCAAAATCTGTAAAAGCCCATTCCACAAGGAAGGTGGGCTCATCTTGGGCGGCTGCCCGAGGGGTCTCGGCTTTACAACTTTGCCGAGCAGCTACTTGGTCAGGGGCAAACACGTTTGCTAAATTCTACAAATTTGATACCCTGGCTGAGGAGGACCTGGAGTTCTCTCATTCGGTGCTGCAGAGTCATCCGCACTCTCCCGCCCGTTTGGGAGCTTTGGTATAATCCCCATGGTCCTTACGGAGTTCCCAGCATCCACTAGGACGTCAGAGAAAATAAGAATTTACTTACCGATAATTCTATTTCTCATAGTCCGTAGTGGATGCTGGGCGCCCATCCCAAGTGCGGATTGTCTGCAATACTTGTATATAGTTATTGTTACAAACAAATCGGGTTGTTTATTGTTGGAAGCCATCTTTTCAGAGGCTCCTACGGTTATCATACTGTTAACTAGGTTCAGATCACGAGTTGTACGGTGTGATTGGTGTGGCTGGTATGAGTCTTACCCGGGATTCAAGATCCTTCCTTATTATGTACGCTCGTCCGGGCACAGTATCTTAACTGAGGCTTGGAGGAGGGTCATAGGGGGAGGAGCCAGTGCACACCAGCTAGTCTAAAGCTTTTACTTTTTGTGCCCAGTCTCCTGCGGAGCCGCTATTCCCCATGGTCCTTACGGAGTTCCCAGCATCCACTACGGACTATGAGAAATATAATTATCGGTAAGTAAATTCTTATTTTTGCATCCCTATCCGTTCAGACACCAGTACATTCCTGCAGGCACTGGTGTGCATAACAGTTCAGACACCAGTACATTCCTGCAGGCACTGGTGTGCATAACAGTTCAGACACCAGTACATTCCTGCAGGCACTGGTGTGCATAACATATTCAGCAGCCTAATACTCCTGTTGAAATTTTGTGGGAATATGGAGCATACCCCTCAAATTACGTTGCAACAGGTGGTCGATCAGGTGCAGGTCCTGACTCGACAATTTAATGATTTGTCCATTAAAATGCACACCTCCCAGGCCGCTGGCGGAGCTCCCGCAGCAGCAGCACCTTCAGGGGTTAAGGAGCCGAAAGTAAATCTCCCGGATCGTTTTTCTGGAGATCGCTCACAGTTCTTTTGTTTCAAGGAGAGCTGCAAGCTATACTTCCGGCTTAGGCCTCAGTCTTCTGGGTCGGAGATTCAGCGGGTGGGCATAGTGATTTCCTTGCTACAAGGAGACCCACAGGTCTGGGCATATGGGTTGCAGCCTGACTGTCCGTCGCTTAAAAGTGTTGATGCTTTTTTTACGGCACTGGGCATGTTGTATGATGACCCTGACAAGACGGCCGCAGCCGAGGCTCAGATTTCGATCCTTAAGCAAGGGCGAAGGCCAGTTGAGGTTTACTGTACGTAGTTTCGGAGGTTGGCCCATGATACCCAGTGGAATGACCCAGTCCTGAGACACCAGTACCGAAGAGGTCTTTCTAACCAGATAAAAGACCAACTGGTACAATATCCCTTGCCTGATAGCTTGGATCAGCTCATGCAGTTATCCATCCGGGTGGATAGACGGCTGAGAGAGCGTAGGCTTGAAAGGGAGACCGAGGTTTCCTTCTTTCCCAAGGGAACCTCAGACTCTGAGGAATTTTCCGAGGAGCCTATGCAGATTGGGGCTACCCGCCTCTCCTCGCGTGAGAAGAAGCGGAGGAGACAGCAGGGGTTGTGTTTGTACTGTGGGAATAAAGGTCATGTGGTAGTATCATGCCCAGAAAAGCCGGAAAACTTCAGGGCCTTAGAGTGATGGGAAATATCCTGTCAGGCCAGAAGTCAGAATTTCCCAAGAAGACTTTTATCATTCCGGTGACCTTGAAGATCCTCGGTCAAACTGTCAAGACTGAGGCCTTTGTGGACAGTGGGGCCGACGGGGTTTTTATGGACCGCCAATTCGCCCTGAAACACTCTGTTCCCTTAGTACCCTTGGCATCGGAAATTGAGATTTGTGGGTTAAACGGGGAACCATTATCCCAAGGTAAAATTACCTCTTGCACTAGCCAGATTTCTTTGTTTATTGGAGCCACACACTCTGAAAAATTGTCCTTTTATGTGACTGTCTGTACTTTTGCCCCATTGGTGTTGGGGTTACCCTGGTTAAGGGCCCACAATCCTCAATTTGACTGGGTCTCTGGGGAGATTCTTAGTTGGGGTACTGATTGTTTCAGGAGTTGCTTGAGCCTTCCAGTCAGGCTCTCGCAGCTAAGTTTGCCAGGATTGCCAGGGTGTTATGCAGATTTTGCGGACGTGTTCTCCAAAAAAGTTGCAGAGGTACTACCTCCCCATCGCCCCTATGACTGTGCCATTGATTTGTTGCCAAATGCTAAGCTTCCCAAGAGCAGGTTGTACTCCCTGTCACGTCCTGAGACTCAGGCTATGGCAGAGTACATTCAGGAAAACTTGGCTAAGGGATTTATCAGACCTTCACAGTCTCCAGTTGGGTCGGGGTTCTTCTTCGTGGGTAAAAAGGACGGTTCGTTGCGACCCTGCATCGACTTCAGGGAATTGAACCGTATCACGATTAAAAACTCATACCCACTGCCTCTCATTTCGGTCTTGTTTGACCAGCTTCGTACTGCCACCATTTTATCTAAGATTGACCTACGCGGGGCGTACAATCTAATCCGAATAAGAGAGGGGGATGAATGGAAGACTGCCTTTAATACCCACTCAGGGCATTATGAATATTTGGTGATGCCTTTTGGGCTCTGTAATGCCCCGGCAGTCTTCCAGGATTTCATGAACGATGTGCTCAGGGAATATTTGGATAGATTCTTAGTTGTATACTTAGATGACATCCTAATCTTCTCCCATTCCCTGGAGGAACATCGGAAGCATGTACGCTTAGTCCTCCAGAAACTCAGAGACCACCGGCTTGGGGCGAAGCTGGAGAAGTGCGAATTTGAAGTTCAGCAAATCGCATTTCTAGGATATATTATCTCCCCAGAAGGTTTCCAAATGGAGGGTTCCAAGGTACAGGCAGTCCTGGATTGGGTGCAGCCCACTAGTTTGAAGGCGCTTCAGCGTTTCCTGGGCTTTGCAAATTTTTATAGACGATTTATCGCTGGATTTTCGTCTATAGTGGCACCCTTGGTGGCACTCACTAAGAAAGGGGCGGATGTTGCTCACTGGTCTTGTGAGGCTAAAGCGGCTTTTGCCCGTCTCAAAAGGGCATTTGTATCGGCCAAGGTGCTGCGACACCCAGATCCAGAGCGTCCTTTTGTGGTGGAGGTGGATGCCTCTGAGATGGGTATTGGGGCAGTGCTCTCTCAGATGGGAGTGTCTGATAATCGCCTTCATCCCTGTGCTTACTTTTCCCGTAAATTTTCGCCTGCCGAGATGAATTATGACGTGGGTAACCGGGAATTGTTGGCTATTAAGGATGCACTCGAGGAGTGGAGACACTGGCTTAAGGGGGCTAAGTTTGTGGTCTCAATTCTCACCGACCATAAGAATCTGGCATATTTAGAGTCAGCGAAGCGTCTCAATGCCAGGCAGGCACGATGGGCTTTGTTTTTTGCTCGCTTTAATTTTTTGATAACATATCGCCCTGGGTCAAAAAACATCAAGGCTGATGCGCTCTCGCAGAGGTTTGCTCCAATCCAGGAGACCACCGAGGAGCCGTTGCCCATTGTGTCCCCATCATGTATTAAAGTGGGCATTACCCAGGACCTCTTATCATTAGTCCTTAGAGCACAGGAGCAGGCTCCTCCAGACCTTCCGGTAGGTCTTTTGTTTGTGCCTCCTAGGTTAAGACAGCGAGTGTTCCTGGAATTCCATGCCAAGAAGTCGGCAGGTCACCCGGGTATTGCCAGAACTCGGGAGTTGCTATCTAGGGCGGTGTGGTGGCCCTCGGTGGCTAAGGATGTGGATCAGTGGGTTCGGGCATGTGACATCTGTGCCCGAAATAAGACTCCTAGAGGGGTTCCTGTTGGCCCATTACATCCACTCTCTATCCCATCTAAGCCATGGACCCACATTTCAATGGATTTTGTGGTGGACTTGCCCAAATCCTCGGGGATGACAGCCATCTGGGTTGTCGTTGACAGGTTTTCGAAGATGGCGCACTTCGTTCCACTGGTTGGGCTGCCATCGGCCAGACGCCTGTCTGAATTATTTATGCTGCATGTTGTGCGTCTCCACGGGTTGCCACTTGATGTGGTCTCTGACCGCGGATCCCAGTTTGTGGCCAAATTCTGGAGGGCATTTTGTTCCGATCTCCAGATTTCTGTCAGCTTGTCGTCAGGCTACCATCCGCAGTCTAATGGGCAGACTGAAAGGGTGAACCAGTCCTTGGAGCAGTTCCTCAGGTGTTATGTCTCCAAGTGTCAGACTGACTGGGTTGCTCATCTGTCCATGGCGGAGTTTGCCTATAACAACGCGGCTCACTCTGCTACAGGGATCTCTCCCTTCCTTTGTGTGTATGGGCATCATCCTAAGGCCAATTCTTTTGACCCCCTGGACTCCACGCCTGGTGGTTCCTCTGTGGTTTCGGTCCTTAGAGGTATTTGGAGGAAAGTGAAGAAAGCCCTTGTGTCTGTGTCATTAGTGACCAAAAGGGTTTTTGATAAGCGGAAAAGACCCTGCAGCTTCAAATTAGGAGACTTCGTCTGGTTGTCTACCAAGAATTTGAAGTTGAGACAGCCATCTCATAAGTTAGGCCCCCAGTTCATCGGCCCTTATAAGATCACCAGGGTTATCAATCCGGTGGCATTTCAGTTAGATCTGCCCCGTTCTTTGGGTATCAATAAAACATTTCATTGTTCCCTTTTAAAACGGGCGATTAGTAATCCTTCTTCCAGTGGAAGACCTTCCCCTCTTCTGATACGTGGCCAGAGGGAGTTTGTTGTTGAAAGGATTCTTGACTCCAAGATGGTTCGGGGTCGGCTGTCATTTTTGGTGCACTGGAAGGGGTATGGTCCGGAGGAGCGGTCGTGGGTGCGCAGTTGTGATCTTCATGCCCCCAGACTGATACGCTCTTTCTTCTCGCAGTTCCCCGATAAACCCGGTGGTAGGGGTTCTTTGACCCCTCGTCAGAGGGGGGGGTACTGTTAGGGTCTCCTGCCCTGTGCTGCCACGTCGTCATGGCAACCGGGAGACAAGTGCTAGCGGAGTAACCTGAGCGCAGCTGATACTCCGGTTCGGGTCTTTTGCTGTGCAGTGGTTACAGGCTCTGTGCACGGCAGGGGATCCGGTGCTGGTTTTTGTGCTCACAGTCTGTGAGGTCTGAGTGGGGCGTGGACAGCACCTGCTATATAAGGCCTCTTCTCAGGTTAAGCAGATGCTGCTGAATCTTTGTTGGTTAGTCAGTTCCTGAAAGTTAGCCAGTACTGTGTAGCCTTGTATTTGTTGTTGCTTACTGCAAATAGGCCTGGGGATTTGGTACTGCCAATCCAGACCTAGCAGTAAGACTGGAGTCAGTCGTTTAACTTGCTGGGGTTCTTTTGCTACTCTGTGAACTTAGCAAGTTTGCGGCTGTATTCTCAGACTTGCCTGCCTAAATCCTGTCTCACCCTGCAAGGTGTTCAGGTGTCAGTTTAGTGGCAGTAAGCTGAACCTGTGCACTGCAAGTGAGGATTAGGATTGTGGAGACTCTCCTTGTGTCTATCATTCCATCTCTGACCAAGGAGTTTACTGCCACACCCGTTGGTAACCCTTTAGGGTTTTGCTGTTGCCCTTAGCAACAGCATTTCGGATTCTCTAGTATTAAAACACAACATCTTGCTTTTTCCATCTTAGCATTCCTAATACTAGGGAGACACCCAGTATCTTAGCCTCTGGACTTCTCTGTTCACTTTGTGTTTATTTTGTTACCCTATCACTTTCTGTGTACGTAATGTCATATTTCCCAGTCTGTCTGTGAGTTCATTTGTTTTGCATCCCTATCCGTTCAGACACCAGTACATTCCTGCAGGCACTGGTGTGCATAACAGTTCAGACACCAGTACATTCCTGCAGGCACTGGTGTGCATAACAGTTCAGACACCAGTACATTCCTGCAGGCACTGGTGTGCATAACACTGCGGACCTTGACTCCACCAAAGTTATGCAACAGAACCTGACTTAAAGTGACTGCTCTGCAGAGGAACCTTATTGAGGCAAAGATTCTAACAGGATGTGGTGAAGGTGGGACTGTGTTTATACCACATATAGCCCTTATCCCCAACAATTTTCCTTTTTTAGTGTCTCCATAATTCATACACAGTCCCAAGGAGTACATTTCTCCAAAAACATTTTTATTTACAGACACAAACATTACAACTTTATTATAAGTATACATAATAAGGAGGGCATGCAAGTGACCTCACAAATAAATAATATACCCTCTGCAAGACATTTCAGGTTTATAATGTGAGGAAACCATAGGAGCCCATACAAAGCTCATTCACAGAAATGTGTTACTAATTGAAAAAAACATACTGTATAATGGCTGAAAGTAGATTGACCCACAGTGTAATACTGTATATTTTATCTTTTTGTCTTTTGATCTTTCTTGATAGAAGAAATCGAGCCATTAGAAATAATAGGGTTATTCTGCAATAGAAATTCCTGCTCGTTAGTGCTTGGAAAACAAAAGTCGTGTTTACTTTCTTTAGAAGGTGACCCAATTTAAAGTTAACATTTTGAGTATAAAACTCAAGAAACCATTAGACTGGCAGATCAGATAATGTGATTTATTTTCCTTCATTTGTAAGTCTACAGATATAACATTCAATATCAGTGCACCATCAGGAAGTTATCTTCTTAACTAAATACAGTACAAGATAAGATTTGAACAATACATTTTTTGGGCCACTGCAATTTGGTTTAAATATCTAGTATAGCATGCCTAAAATGCAAATGACCCCCCCATCCTGATAAGAAGGCTTGATTTATAAATGCTTAATGATAGCATCAAGCTTTTTATATGGAATAAGAAAAAAACTAGAGTTAGCACTATTAAGTGGCAGTAATCAACTCAGAGGAGTTAGTCTACCAAACTAAGTACGACAATATAGCCTGCCAATTCCAATTTGCAGTAGACTAGAGATCACTAGGGGGAAATGTATCAAACCTTCTAAAACAGGCATGTCAAACTCAAGATCCCAACTAGGCCGAATATTCAAGGTCTAATTCTTGTGTGGGCCAAAAGAAAAAGTCTTACAGTACATGCAATTTTAAAAGTTTTATTAGAAAAACCAACAATAAAGTATAATCAAAGAGATGTCAAGTATCGGGCAGAAAACAACTTTAATAGTGTGAGCTGGGAGCTGTGTTATTCCCCCTCATATATCACTGCGCGGTCCCCTCTCTTATATAACACATATCAGTGTGAGCTAGTTAAATGTGTCACTTCCCCCTCTATCCCTCCAGCCCAGCCACATTCCCCCTGTTATCCGATCTTGCTCCTTGCGCCCAGAGCCGGCCCTAACCAATATGATGCCCTAGGCAAGATTTTGGCTGGTGCCCCCTAGCACCACCGCTAGTTCTGCCTCTGACCTTGCACCTCTTTCCCAGTATCATCACCCCTCACCCATAGCAGTCCTTATTTTGGTGTTTGTACCCCCTATATTTTAAATAGGAACAGTTTGCAAATTTGTCCCACAGCCCAAAAAGGGGTGTGTTTTTGCTGGCAAGGGGCATGGCCACACAATAGTAAACCCAATTCAAATTACACCACACAGTACTGCAACTTTATTCACATTTGATCATGCGATAGTGTCCATAATTCATATTACATTCAGTGGTGCAAGTGGGCGGGTACGGGTGGGTGCGGCGTACCCGTAAGAATTTAGCCGTGGGTACGCCGTACCCACACCGACGGGCCGCCGCTCCTCGCACCGCCGCTGATGTGAGGGAAGGAGAGCGCAGCCTGTGCCTCTCCTTCCCCTCAGTCTCCGGCTCACGGATCGGCGCTGAATTAAACTGTGAGACACCCGCCGGAGACTGAGGGGAAGGAGAGGCACAGGCTGCGCTCTCCTTCCCTCACACAGGACGGCAGCGGCCAGCGGCAGCGGTGAGCAGGGAAGGGGGGGGGGCATGTTATACCTGGCACTGGGGGATATCTGGCACTGGGGGGGCATTTCTATCTGGCACTGGGGGATATCTGGCACTGGGGGGGCATTTCTATCTGGCACTGTGGGATATCTGGCACTGGGGGGCATATATACCTGGCACTGGGGGATATCTGGCACTGGGGGGCATATATACCTGGCACTGGGGGATATCTGGCACAGGGGGGCATGTATACCTGGCACTGGGGGATATCTGGCACAGGGGGGCATGTATACCTGGCACTGGGGGATATCTGGCACTGGGGGGGCATGTATACCTGGCACTGGGGGATATCTGGCACTGGGGGCATATCTGGCACTGTAGGGGCATTTCTGTATCTGGCACGGGGGGCAATGTATATCTGACACAGTGGGAGCATTTGTGTATCTGGCACTGTGGGGCAATGTGTATCTGGCACTGTGGGGCAATGTATATCTGGCACTGTGGGGCAACGTGTATCTGACACTGCGAGGCAATGTATATCTGGCACTCTGGGGGCATTTCTGTATCTGGCACTGTGGGGCAATGTGTATCTGGCACTGTTAGTCAATGTGTATCTGGCACTGTGGGGCAATGTATATCTGGCACTGTGGGGCAAACGTGTATCTGGCACTATTGGGGTCATACGTGTATCTGCCCCACCCCATATGTGTATCATGCCCCCATTTTCATTGGCCACGCCCCATGTGGCATTTGGCCACACCCATTTTTTGCGCGCGCGCACACAGTACACGTAAGACATTTTTTCTACTTGCACCACTGATTACATCCCGCAGTAGTATCACTTTACCTTATAAACGTTACTCCTCATAGTAGAGCCCCTTATTCACATTACATCACACTGGAATTGCTCCTTATTCACATTACACCACACCCTATTGCTCTTTATTCACATTAGACGACACAGTAGTGCCCTTTCTATACGCAACACCACATAGTAGAGCACCTTATACACATAATTCCACACAGTAAAGCCCCTTACACATATGAGACACATTATTAATGTCCTTATAAACATAATGTGCCTTACACATTATGACAACCTTTATTAATGCCCTTTTACACATAATGTCCCTTACACATATGCCGCACATTATTAATCCCCTTATACACATAATGACACACATAGTGCCCCCTACACATTTGCTGCACATTATTAGTAGAGATGAGCGGATTCGGTTTTACTCGGTTTTACTCGGTTCTCAAAACCGAATCTTATTGGCTATCCAAAACACGTGACATCCGTGAGCCAATAAGATTCGGTTTTGAGAACCGAGTAAAACCGAGTAAAACCGAATCCGCTCATCTCTAATTATTAGTGCCCCTATACACATAATGACACATACAGTAGTACCCTGTTACACATATGCCACACATTATTAATGCCCTTATACACATAATGACACACATAGTGCCCCCTACACATTTGCTGCACATTATTAGTGCCCCTATACACATAATGACACACATACAGCAGTACCCTGTTACACATATGCCGCACATTATTAATGCCCTTATACACATAATGACACACATAGTGCCCCTTTACACATATGTTGCACATTATTAATGCATTTTTACATGACACACATAATGCTTACACATATTCTGAACACTACTGCACAACCAACCCACTCATATGCACACAACACTGTCACTAACACTGTGACCTCTGCCTCTGCTTGGATACAGATGTGTCCTCATAAATCTTGCCTCAATGCTAATGTTGGGCACCTTTTTTTTATGAAAATGCATCTAATTTGCATTCCTATGAGGCTAGGATGCACAAGCAGCTTCTGCTGATTAAAATAATATGCAGCATGCCTATATTCTGTGTGAGATTGTGGCTGTATCTGCATATGAAATGCTACACACAGAATATAGGCATGCCGCATATCATTTTAATCAGCAGAAGCTGCTGATGCCCCTTGGCATATCAAATGCCCTAGGCAATTGCCTAGTTTGCCTATGCCTTTGGCCGGCTCTGCTTGCGCCCCCTCCAGCCACAAGCCCTCTGTGCCTCCTGTGCCAACCACCTCCAATTTACCTTCTTCGTTGAGAGATATTTTTCTATCCAGATTCCAGAAGAATCCTCCTGCAATTAGGGCTGCTGGGTACACAGGGCAGTCGGGCACACACACATAGGGCGTGACGGCTTCAGTGCTAATGGCACTGAGCAGGCAGGATGCTGTGGGGGACAGAGCTTTGCAAAGGCAGCTGGGCATGAGCAGAATGGTGAATGCTGCCTGATTGGAGCTAAGCTCTGATCGGTGCAGATGGGCCAACAGTAGCTCATCCGGCGGAGAAGCATCCCTAAGATTTGGTACTAGGTAAACATCAGAGATGTCAATCCAAATGTCATAGCTAACACTTTCAGGTTCATTAATTCCCTGCTACTGGGATCCCTAATTGTTAGCATAAGCCCAAATGTCTTCCTGCGATGCCCCAGCTGGCTTTGATGGAGTGCCATTGGGCTAGGGGAATGCAATGAATGACAGTAAAGCTGGTGATTGTTAGTAATTTGCACATTAAAGGAACAAACATTTATTATACAAGTTGAGTATCTCATATCCAAATATTTCGAAATATGGAATATTCCAAAATACAGAATTTTTGAGGTGAGAGTGAGATAGTGAAACCTTTGTTTTCTGATGGCTCAATGTACACAAACTTTGTTTAATGCACAAAGTTATTAAAAATATTGTATTAAATGACCTTCAGGCTGTGTGTATAAGGTGTATATGAAACATAAATGAATTGTGTGACTGTACACACACTTTGTTTAATCACAAAGTTATTGAAAATATTGGCTAAAATTACCTTCATGCTGTGTGTATAAGGTGTATATGAAACATGAATGTATTCCATACCCTCCAACATGACCCGCCCCACTAGGTACAAAATGCTCTGTTTCTGGACTTCCCTCTTAATTTATTATTGCCATCACCTGTGAAGGAACAGCTTTCTTATCATTTTACTAGTTCAACACAGGTGATGGATATCATAAATTAAGAGGGAAGTCCAGGAACAGAGCATTTTGTACCTAGTGGGGTGGGTCATGTTGGAGGGTCTGGTATTCTGTGCTTAGACTTAGGTCCCATCGCCATCACATCTCAGTATGGTATGCAATTATTCCAAAATACGGAAAAATCCGATATCCAAAATACCTCTGGTCCTAAGTATTTTTTTATAAGGGATACTCAACATGTATTGGGAGAAGCATCCTCTATAAATTGTATATTTAAGGAAAATATAAAACAAAGTTTAATTTCCTACATGGAGTGTAATTATTTTTAAACTGATAAATCTTGAGAACTTCTAGTTCAAGTTTTTGAGAATGTGATGTTGTCTCTTGGCTATAGATTTCTTCTCCACACTGCTCTCTCTCTCCTTGTTCGCAGTGTCTCAATTGTTCCTATCATAGCCTTTGTTTGTTAGCACATCTCTGTACTGTAGATGCTCCTCAGTTCTTATAGATTGCCTCTAGGCCACAAGTTGGGTCATTTAGGACTCAAGCATGCACCATTCAGATTCAATATATAATATATAATTTTAACGAGAGTACACTATAACATCCGGTCATTGTATTCTATTTTGCTACGTCAGGGTCACCTATGTCTTCCAATGTGAGTCACTGCAGTTTTGCTCACTCAGCAGCATTTGCCCAATTCTTTTCCACAGCTGTCCTCCGGCCCTCTCACTGTATGTAGCAAGTTCTCCATTTGTCCACTTCTCCATTATTTTGGAGAAATGATACATTTCCCCAATTTCAGCTGTGAAAGTCATAACAATTCCACTTCGGGTTACTGTACTTTTTAATGTTGCTGGAAGAAGGTCAGACATGTATTTATATTGATGAATTGTCTCTGCTTTTCCTGTGGTGCCTCTTAATGTTTTTCATATCACCCCTAGGCTGAAAGTTTCTTATTGAGAAATTTGGAAAAATATAATAAATTAAGTAAGTTGTGTTAATAGGTTCAGTTGTGTGGCGAGGCACAAAACCTGCTTCTGTTTGTCCACATACTATATGACTGACAGCCACCAGCATTGGTTTTGCCAATTACATTGACCATGAAATGAACGGTGGTGCAAGAATGAATTGTCCTTGGACCCTTCCCACCCACCCTTATGTTGGATATTAAAAATGCACACTTTAACAAACAAATTCCTCCAGCGATAGGGACTGCAGCTTTTGTGGCTGAAGTGCTTGGTTTGTTTGGGCCCCCACAAAGCAAGTAACCAATCGGCTTAAGGCAACAGCTGTACAGTGGCTATTGTCATTGCCATCCTCATCCTCACCCTCATCAGTGTGTACATCCTCCTCACACAATATTAATTCATCCCTGCTGGAATCCACCATTATAGAAGTCTCTGTACTTTGACATAATTATTGGGAAAGGCTGTCCTCATGGAATTTCCAGTTCATTTTGATGAACATTATCTTTTCCACATTTTCAGAGAGTAGCCTCCTATGCCAATTGCTGACAGGTTTCCTGGCTGTGTTGAAAACTCTCTCCGAGTACACACTGGAAGGTGGGCAGCTTAAGTGATGCAAAGCCAGTTTGTACCAAGGCCTCCAAATTGCCTTTTTTTCCTTCCAGTACTTGAAGGGACTCTGTGACATGCCTATTTTTATGGTATCATAAATAAAATCATCCACCATTCTTTGGATGGTGCCCGTATCAGATGGAGTCACGGTAGAGGTGTCACAAATACTAGGCAATTCATTTAGACCTGACCAGATGTCAAAATGTTGTGTTGACTTATGTGCATCACCACTAGGTCTTTCAGGAAAGGAATGTTTTTCCATGTGTCACTGGAGCTGCCAACTTGATCACCAGGAGCTCTTTGCATCTCTAAAGATCTGGGTCAGTTGGAAAGAAAGTCACAGCATATGACTTAAACCTAGGATCAAGTACAGTTGCCAAAATGTAGTGATCTGATTTCAAGACATTGGCATCCCTTGGATCCTGGCGAAGCAAATCAAAGACTTAATATACAAGTCTGGCATACATTGGGGATTTGCTTTGTTTTATCTCCTTCAGTTTCTCCAGCTGATTTTCCAAAATCCTAATTAAGGGAATCACCTGGCTCAAGCTAGCAGTGTCGCACTTACTGCACAGGTAGCTACATGAAAGGGTTTGAGCACCTTGCACAAGACAGAAAGTACTCTCCACTATGCTGGGCTAAAATACATTCCCGCTCCTCTCCCAAAGTCATGGCTTGTTGTATAGCTATGGATAGATTTTTCTGTTCCTCAATCCGCTGAAGCATATAAAGGGTGGAGTTCCACCTTGTTACCCTTCTTGCTTCAGTTGATGACAGGGCATATTAAACTGTTCTTGCAGGTGCTGCAAATTCCTGCATGCTGTTGCTGAATGCCAAAAATGTCCAGAAAACGTTCAGACCAAAGACAGCATCTCCTGCACGCCCCTGTCATTTAAAAAAAAAAAACTGTACCACTAAGTTAATCGTGTGAGAAAAACGGGGAAGTTGTTGGAATTCACCCAGCTGTGGCATTATCAGAAACCACAAATCCTGAGGAGAGTTCACGATTCACCCACCCAGGGGGCTGTCACAGTCTTATAATCTTTAGTTTGCCCACTACCGCTTGTCCAAATATCTGTGGTTAAGTGGACAGTGGGTACAATGGCATTTTGTAGGGCAATAAGGAGAGTTATGGTAGACTTACCATTGTTAACTTTCTTTCTGCGAGGTACACTGGGTTCCATAGGGAAAACATTGGCCCTCATTCCGAGTTGATCGGTCGCAAGGCGAATTTAGCAGAGTTACACACGCTAAGCCTACGCCTACTGGGAGTGTATCTTAGCTTCTTAAAATTGCGACCGATGTAATCGCAATATTGCGATTACAAACTACTGAGCAGTTTCTGAGTAACTTCAACCTTACTCTGCCTGTGCGATCAGTTCAGTGCTTGTCGTTCCTGGTTTGACGTCACAAACACACCCAGCGTTCGCCCAGACACTCCCCCGTTTCTCCAGCCACTCCTGCGTTTTTTCCGGAAACGGTAGCGTTTTCAACCACACGCCCATAAAACGCCGTGTTTCCGCCCAGTAACACCCATTTCCTGTCAATCACATTACGATCGCCGGAGCGATGAAAAAGCCGTGAGTAAAAATACTATCTTCATTGTTAAATTACTTGGCGCAGTCGCAGTGCGAATATTGCGCATGCGTACTAAGCGGATTTTCATTGCGATGCGATGAAAAATACAGAGCAAACGACTCGGAATGAGGGCCATTGGGTGTAGCGTGGATCTTGATACAGAGAGGCTCCAACAGGCTTTCGGCTGTCCCAGGATACATTGTGGGACCTCCTCTATAACCCCGCCTTCAGGCACTGTGAGCTCAGTTTCGTTAACCAGTCCAATATAGGAGCAGGTAAGAGAGAAGGCAGATGTTAGTCACATAGAACCACATTCTCTCGACAGGAGAAGAGACCAGCGGCTAATCCCATACAAACCCATAGAAGCTAGGTGCGTCATGGTGGGCGCCCTATGGAACCCAGTGTACCTCGCAGAAAGAAAGTTAACAATGGTAAGTCTACCACAACTCTCCTTTTCTGCATCGGAGTACACTGTGTTCCACAGGGAAAACATTGGGTGATGTCCTAAAGCAGTTCCTCAAGGGAGGTGACGCACCTTAGTGGATATAAGAACCCGGCATCCAAAGGAAGCATCCTGGGAGGCGGAAGTATCAAAGGCATAGAAGCTGATGAACGTGTTCACAGAGAACCATGTAGCCGCCTTTCACAATTGCTCTGTGGATGCACCACAGTGGGCCGCCCAAGAAGGTCCAACAGACCGAGTAGAATGGGCTTTAATAGCAGCAGGAGCTGGGAGTCCAGCCTGCGCATAAGTTTGTGCAATCAGCATTCTAATCCATCTGGCCAAGGTTTGCTTATTCGCAGGCCAGCCACGTTAGTGGAAACCAAATAGTACAAACATGGTATCTGTCCTCCTGATAGAGGCAGTTCTCTCCACATATATACAGAGAGCCCTTACCATATCCAAAGACCGCTCTTTGGGGGTCAAGTCAGAAGAGATAAAGGCCAGAACCCTAATCTCTTGGTTAAGATGGAAAGATGACACAACTTTAGGTAAGTAACCTGGGCGAGTTCTCAGAACTACGCGGTCACGATGGAATATCAGCTGAGGCAATAGCCAGCAGAAACAACCTTGGCTGTGAACCATTTAAGGTCCTCTGACTCAAGAGGTTCAAATGGAGACTCTTGCAGGGCATTCAGGACAACAGACCGATCCCATGGAGCCACAGGAGTGACATAGGGAGGCTGAATCCGTAACACATCCTGAGTGAATGTACTGTATGACCGTCAGGTATAGAGGCAATTTTTCTCTGAAACCACACCGACAAGGCAGACATGTGAAACTTGAGGGAGGCCAGACGAAGGCCTAAGTTCAGGCCTTAGTTCAGGCCTTGTTGCAGGAAATCCAGGATTGTGGATGTTTTGAATCTGTACGTATCATAGTTCTTATCAGCACACCAGGTGAAGTAAGAATTCCAGACCCTATATAAGATCTGAGCAGACGTCGGCTTACGGGCTTTCAACATACAGTAGTTTAAATGACCACCTCAGAGAATCCTTTGGCTCTCAGGAGTGATGCTTCAAGAGCAGCGCCATCAAAGCCAGTTTGGCCAAGTCTGAATAGAGAGAAGGGCCCTGTACGAGGAGGTCTGGTCGTTGAGGAAGTAGAATAGGAGGCTCTGTCGATAGACTCCGCAGATCAGAGTACCAATGCCGTCTGGGCCACACCAGAGCGACTACAAGTAGTATTCCTCCTTCTTGCTTGAACTTCTGCAGAACCCTGGGCAGGAATAACACTGGAGAGAACACGTAAGGCAGCCAAAAGTTCCATGGAGTTGCTAGTGCATCCACGAACGCTACTTTAGGATCCCTGGTCCTTGATCCAAAGACCGGAACTTTGTGATAGTGTCGAGACGCCATCAAGTCTATATCTGGTAGGTCCCATGTGTCTACTAGGAGTTGAAAGACTTCTGGATGAAGACTCCACTCTCCGGCGTGTACATCCTGGCAACTGAGGAAGTCCGCTTCCCAGTTTAGGACCCCCGGAATGAACACTGCCGATATTGATGGCAGATGGCGTTCTACCCATTGAAGGATTTTTGACACTTCCAGCATTGCCATGTGGCTTCGAGTGCCGCCTTGATGGTTGATGTATGCCACTATGGTGGCATTGTCTGACCATACTGGAACAGGCCTGTTCTGTACCAGAGTCAGGGCGAGAGTTAACGATTGAACACCGCCTGCAGATTCACAATGTTTATCTGAAGCATGTACTCCTCCTTGGTCCAACAACACTGGAAAAAGTGTTGCCCCACACCGCACCCTATCTCCGCAGACTGGTATCCGTCATTAGCAGGACCCAGTCCGGGATCCAGAAGGGATGGCCCCTGCTGAATTGCTGGTACTGGAGCCACCAGGTCAGCGAATGATGAACCTCCGGAGTCAAGGTAATCATGTGAGATCTGAACTGATGATGTAGCCTGTCCCACTTTGAAAGGATTAACCTCTGCAGAGGCCGGTAATGAAATTGAGCGTACTCTACCATGTCGAATGCTGACACCATCAGCCCAAGTACTTGTATCGCCGAGTGTATCGACACTTTGGGGTGACAGAGGAAGCATCTTATCCTGTCCTGAAGCTTCAGGACTTTCTCCAGAGACCAGAACAGACGTTGACTGTGTGTGTGCAGGAGTGCCCCCAGGTGCACCGTGCTGTGAGCTAGGACCAGTGAGGATTTCTTCCAATTGATGAGCTACCCGTGGGTTTGTAGGAAGCTTACCGTCAGTTGTAGATGACTGAGGAGGAGACTGTGAATGAACAGATCAGATCCCTCAGCAGTTACTCTGATGCAGGGGGGAGTCACGGGGTCGGTAGTATGGTGTCTCCTCAGTGTGGGATGCCAGGGTTCCTTCCCTATGGCCACCGTTACCTGTCACTGCCAGTAAGTGGAACACGTGTGACTGCCCACATTCAGCTGCTCAGGGAGCATAGTTCACATCACACTGAAAAGTCTCACTACACGTTCTGCCAGAGGCTGCTCATGAGCCGCTAAGACCAGCAGCGCTGTTGTGTTTCGCTTCCCTTCTATCTGTACCTACATACAGCACAGCCTGTCTCCTTCACAGGGCCACCTCAGCTAATTTTAGTTAGCTCCCCCCTGACCCGTGACTCCCGGCTGTGTCACTCTACAGCAGGCCATCTTCCGCTCAGCAAGCTGCTCTGTCTCTGATAGGAGACCCAGCCAACACAGCCTCACTCTCCCAAAATACCCTCAGGACTCTCCTTCATGGTCTGTGCATCCTTCCTGCCTGCAGGTCAAGTGGGTACCAGTTCTTTTCACACCTGTATGCCTCTGGGTCCTATCGGCTCCCTCCTACAGCTGCTGCAGGTGGAGGGAGGCAGAGGAGGTGTCACAGGTGTGATGAGTGAGGCATATCTCTTTATTAATCTACCGGCCTTGTAGTAGTTAATAGATATGACCATAGGATAGACCGTGCTGTTGCAACTACCCAACTACCCCCCCCCCCCACACACACAGACACACCTCCACTACCCTTAGATGCGAACCTGGCATGGACCCTTCTTCTTCTACTACCTAGCTCTTCCCACCCATAGATGTGACATTGCTGTTTCTACTGCCTAACTACCCCTTTCCCCACCAATAGATGTGACCCTGCTGCAACTACTGCCTAACTACCCCCCTTCCCCACCAATAGATGTGACCCTGCTGCACCTACTGCCTAACTACCCCCCTTCCCCACCAATAGATGTGACCCTGCTGCATCTACTGCCTAACTACCCCCCTTTCCCCCCCATAGATGTGACCCTGTTGCTTCTACTACCAAACTAGCCCCCACCCCATGCGTAGATGTGACACTGCTGCATTTATTACCTAACTAGCCCCACCTCAGGGTGCCATCATCCCTAGTTGCTCCTATGTTGGAAATACAGAAAGGGGATAGAGAGACACAAGAGCAACTTTCCAGTCATGCTTTGTAGGGGTAGTTGTGGGGGGTGGGGGGGTTGGCACCAGGGCCGGCCTGAGCTTAATTTTTTTGGTAAGCGAGTTTAGACTTTGGTGCCCCTTCATGGGATCAAATTTTAAAAGGGGTGCAGTGATTGCGCTGAGCCCAAAAAAAAAGTGGGTCCCACGGACCCCTCACTTTTAAAAATTGGGGTCCTATCTGTCCTTTTCTGGGTCCCATCGGAATGAAGGTTCATATTAATCTTATTAATTATTCAAATCTAAAAACAGACTTGATTTGGACACTACAAAAGTATTGCGAGGGACAGGAGGGGGTGACAGTGCTGCTGGGCTGTGTAGCATACAGGACACTCTGCACCAGAGCTGTAACTAGACATTTCAGTGCCCTTAGGCAGAAAGTATATTGGTGCTCCCCCTGCCATACATTAAACCAAGGACAGTGCGCGCACCCAAAATTTAGGTGCTTCATGGGGAGAGAGCACGGCCACATAACAGTACAAAGTCACATTACACCACACAGGTAGAGCATGTTATATACACATTGCACCAGGTAGAGCACGTTATATACACATTGCACCAGGTAGAACACGTTACACAGACTGCGCCAGGTAGAGCACGTTACACAGACTGCGCCAGGTAGAGCACGTTACACAGACTGCGCCAGGTAGAGCACGTTACACAGACTGCGCCAGGTAGAGCACGTTACACAGATTGCGCCAGGTAGAGCACGTTACACGGACTGCGCCAGGTAGAGCACGTTACACAGACTGCACCAGGTAGAGCACGTTACACAGACTGCGCCAGGTAGAGCACGTTACACAGATTGCGCCAGGTAGAGCACGTTACACGGACTGCGCCAGGTAGAGCACGTTACACAGATTGCGCCAGGTAAAGCACGTTACACAGACTGCGCCAGGTAGAGCACGTTACACAGATTGCGCCAGGTAGAGCACGTTACACAGATTGCGCAAGGTAGAGCACGTTACACAGATTATGCCAGGTAGAGCACGTTACACAGATTACGCCAGGCATGAAGGGTGAGGGGGCATGGGGGAGATAGAGAGAGGGGCATTGGAGGGAGGGAGTGGGAGAGCAGTTTACCTGGAAGTTGAGAGGCTCCGTGGACCTTCCAGTCATGCGCTTTGGTGGAAAGTAGTCTCCGGTGGGGTCACTGCTGCAGCCGGGAGGAGGGAGGGAAATCAGAGATGCAGGAGCCCCTCCTCCTGCATCTTAAACTCTGTATCGGTAAATCCGTGCTGCCAGTAGCGGATTTACCGGTATGCTTGCTGATCTTGTGGGACGCGCAGCTGGAGGAGCTCTCAGCTCAGGCAGTCTGGGCTGCATCAACCGCTGCATCTTTGCTTACCCCCCTCGATAACTGCAGAGACGCGGTGGCAGCTGATGCAGTACGGTGTAAGAGAGAAGCCCGCTGCCCAGACTGCCTGAGCTGAGAGCTCCTCCAGCTGCGCGTCCTGCTACTGGCAGCGCGGGATAGGAGTCAGGAAGGACTGAGCAGCAGGCGTAGCGTGTGGGGGTGCTGGACATTAGGGCATGCCTGTGCCCCCGTGCGCACGCCTATGCTTACAACCATGCCAGGCTGCATGGGGACCCAACCGACCTATCACTCACCGTCACACAGTCCCCCTCACCAGCTGACGCTTCTCACGCTGGTCTCTGCCAGGAGCCGCCACTGGAAAGCTATGTGTGTATGCAGCTTGAGTTTCCGCTTCCGGGTAGCCATAATCCACTCCAGGCTGCCGGCGGCAGCGCCCTGCTCACTGTGGCACCTTACTCGGTCGCGTAACCCGCGTAACGGGCGGGACGGCCCTGGTTGGCACAATACTGTTGTGCCTAGGGGTGGCCTAACCCTTAAATTTGCTACTGGGTAGAAGAATCACCTCACCACTCATTGTGATTGCTCTGTTATCCAGGACTCAGGATGCTGGAATCGGTCAAAGACATGCAACAAATTGAAAACACTCTATATGGTCCTTCTGGGTAACTTTGGCCGTCAGCTCAGAAGTGGCCAGCGACACTAACTAATCATCTAACTTCTCTCGTCACAGGTGGCAGGCCGAGCGAGGTGAGGCTGGTGTTACTGGGCAAAGGCTAGGGCTAAACAACTGCAGGCCTGGGAGGTAGGCAAGCTTTGGGCAAGCGTGTTACAGGCTGGTGTAAGCATGCGGCACACAAAACTGAATGGAAGCCCAGGAATTCCGTCTGGACCGAGCAGCCCCCGGACAACACTACTGATTTCTGGACTGTTTCTCCACTTATATACTACAGACTGATTCTAGCTCCTAGAGTCAGCAGTAAAGATTGATTGCACAGGGATAAGGGAGTGCACTACTAGCAACCAGAAAATGGGGACAGTTTGGTGCATAATTAATGAATAACCACAATTCACACACACACACACACACACACACACACACACACACACACACACACACACACACACACACACACACACACACACACACACACACACACACATTTCTGCTATACAGAATTTATAGAATGAGATTTGTTTAGGTCATTGGGTCATTATACTTTATTATTGTTATTATTATTGTTAACAGTTTCTTATATAGCGCAGCAAATTCCGTTGCACTTTACAGCTGGACACAATTAGAAGACAAAACTGGGTAAAAACAAACAGTCATAGAGGGAGGAGGGCCCTGCTCGCAAGCTTACAATCTATGGTGGTAGTTATGCTAAGAGTGTTCAAAATTTTACTAAAAATAGTGTCAGATTCATGGGATTGTTCAGCATGGGGGACGGGAGGGGTTGTTATTGAATGAGTAGGCGGCAGGCCCTGTTGTTTCGGTGTGACAGATTAAAAATGTTAATGTTGACGTCTCTCTATCAGTTGCTTACTCAACATAAGATATTTCTGTGAGGCAGCTGTGTAGCGCTCTCCATTTTCTCCCAGTGAGACATTTTATGCTATAGTGCACTTGTGATTAAAGCTGGAGACAATGCATAGCTGTTTCCAATACAGTATGTCCTCATTAACAGGGACCATGGTATACAAATGACCTATTTGTTATTTATGTACTGTACCTGGTACATTTTCTCCATCAGCAATTAGCGAAAAGATCCACTATTAATGAGATAAGAAAACAATGAAATTCTAATCCATCAGATCGTTTCACCAATTGCTTTTGGCCAATGGAGAAGTTGTAATTACAAAGTATTTTCACATCAAGGCCTTAGATACAATATAATATTTTGGGGTTATTGGTGAGCCTCTAAAAATTCCCAATTATACTGTAGCCTGGTAGACTGTTGAAACTAACCAGAAAAGAAATATGCCTGCTCTTACTTTTACCCATATTATACATAGTACCGGCTACGTCACAGAATTAATTATATAAACTGTATGTATTCGAAACAGAAACACTTTTGTTCTTGGAACAAACAATAATATACTACAAATGTGTATGTATCTAGCAATGATCTGTGTGTATCTGCCAAAAATATAGCTAGATACACACAAATTTGCAGTATATAATTATTAACGCAGACCGCAAGTTCCTTTCTGGTAAACTGTTCTTTCTGTTTGTGCTGTGTCAGTCATAGCAGTACTGCTTTTATACCATGTCTTTTTAATAACATACTGTAGTGGCCCGCTATGAAATTTGGGATATCATGTAACAAATTATAATACACAGTTTGCCAATATGCATTGCAGGTTGCTAAAAACATTTAGAGGCTAAATAGCTGAATGATTGTCACTTTCAGCAATCCAGAGCCTATTAGGTTTGGCCTACTGGATTAAATCTCCTCTGTATAAACCCCTAATATGCACACACTCCACGAAAGTACCAGTATCCAGGATGAGCCGGGATATAAGAGAGAACACATACGGATGGGTACATTTCTTATCATGCCATGTACATAGACTACTGGAGTTTCTGAGGAACAGAGTGATGATTTGGAAACAGATGCGGCAGTCTTGACCATCACAAAGAGATACCACAAACATGGGCATAGGCAGAACTTTGTAGGCCCCATAGCAACATTTTGAAGGGGCCCCTGTTCTAGTGCTTCTAGAGAGACACCTCTCAGCGGCAGTTTTTCATTTTATGCCCTATATAATAGTGTCCTAATCAGGGCCGTTTCTTTGGGCAGGCGAGCAGTGCAACCGCACTGGGCGCCCGCCGCGGCACTAACTGTGGCTCCCTGCTTCCCTCTCCTATTTCTCCCCGAGTAACCCGCTCAGGGGGGCGTAGTTTCACAGAATGATGCGGTTGCGTCGTTATGTCACAATGCAACCCCCATCAGTCCGCGAAACTCCCCCCCCCGAGCGGAGTATAGAGGGGGATCCAAGTTAGGAAGAGGGAAAGGCCGGCGCGAGGAGCCACTGGTGAGGCGGGCCGAAGAGCGGTAATCGCCTCTGTAAGTATTCTCTCTCTCTTTCTTTCAATGTGTAAAATGGGGACACCTGCCGTAATGTGTGAAATGGGGACTCTTGCCTGCCATAGTGTGGGGATTTAATGTATCAAGGGCATTGCGGTGTGTGGCATAATATGGTGCAGGGCACATTACTGTGTGGGGCTTAATATGGTAGAATTTTTTTTTCCTGTGGTAGTCGTGATCTGTTGGAGCAGGGTATCATGATCCGGGTATCTGGACGCCATTACCTGCCGTTTAGGTGTCTTCTGAGACTGGCCCAGCGTTCCAAGTCCGGATCTCATCTGTGTCAACACTCTGCACATCCCTCCTGTCATTCTGAGACACTATCACAGCGGCGCCATGCTTGAATCCAACATGGCGTCTCCCGTCCTCCGCGGCCTCCGCCGCCGTTCCTGTGTTATTGCTGCAGGTTCTCAGTATAGTGTATCATGCCTGCCACGGCCTCTGCTGCCCTCCAAGTGTCTCAGCATATAACAGTCATCTGGCGTCTATTGTCCTCTGCGGCCGGCGCCGCCATTATCACTATGTTTGCACATTTCATTTCAAACTAGTTTTCCCTCCAGGTTCCAGCATGGGCGCAGCCATGTTGGATTTGATCACATGCTCCAATTCCTCCAATCCACCGTCTCTGGAATCTGCATAATTGCCTAGCCAATGCCTGCATAGCAGCAGGTATAAGTATCCTGTGTCTAGGCCAGATAGATGTCAGTGCTTTGAATGTCACACCTTGTTCCAGTCTCTCTCTCCTGTGGTTTGTTTCTCCAGGTTCCAGTTCCTGTCTCCAGCATCCACAAAGAGACCCGCACCTGCTTTCCATCTTGCAGTGCAGCCTGACTCTACAGTCTTCCGTGGCTGTCCAAGTTTCCAGCTATCTTCAATCTGTTTCCAGCAGCCAGCTTTCAACAGATTTCAGCTTCTACTAAACACCGGTGCTGATCCAGCGGATCCTATCTTACCAGCAGTATCCACTACCACCGGTAATCATTTATCAGCTATTCAGTTTCTACGCTCCCTAGCATCTCACATCATCCACTCTGTGTTTCATCACCCGGCTGATTCCACTCAGCATCCACTCCGTGTCTTACCACCTGGCTGGTTCCATCCAGCTGATACAGCAGCATACTCAAGTTACAGATTCACCTGTTATAACTACTGGCATGTTCCTCGGCTATCTCCACTACTACAACCAGGCCTGGTAAGGTGATTCCATCAAAGGACTTTTACATCTGTTCTATACCTACCAGTGCTCTGAGATACCTCCTATGGTTATGTGATCCAGGAAATGTGTTATTTGCCACTGTCTTTGATTTACTTTGAATGCTGCTTGTCATTTCACGGAGTCTGTTAAATAAACTTTTATTTTGAATTTTAAACTGATTGTCATGGTCACACCTTCGGGTAATCAATCTGCACTTACATGTCCAGGGGTCTGATTAAACCACCCAGGTTTAACTTCATCTCAGCCCCTACAACTGAGGCTTCCTCCCGTCAGCCTAAACCCTCAGTTGTGACCGTAAGCACTGACCATATGAATCCAGCCGAAGACCAGGATCAAGCGGCTAGACCTATGCAAGAACTGGCAGCCAGACTCAAACATCAGGAGGCTGCACAAGGTCACACCATCCGCTGTCTCCAGGATCTCTCTACTCGGCTGGATGGGATTCAGACGACCCTCCGTGGACCTGGCATGTCTGGTGCATCCACCACAGTGACTCCAGCTGTAACCCCACCCACCTTACCCATTTCCATACCACGTCTTCATCTTCCAACGCCAGCAAAATTTGTTGGATCTCCAAAGTTCTGCAGGGGATTTCTCAACCAATGCGAAATCCATTTTGAGCTTCAACCTGGCAACTTCCCCAGTGACCGTACCAAAGTTGCTTATATAATTTCTCTTTTCAATGGCTCAGCCCTTGATTGGGCATCACCGTTATGGGATAAATCTGATCCCCTGCTGTCCTCCTATACTGACTTTGTAGGATCATTCAGGCGCATCTTCGACGAGCCAGGCCAGGTATCCTCTGCTTCCTCTGAGATTCTCCGTCTACGCCAGGGAACACGTACTGTGGGACAGTATCTTATACAGTTCAAAATCCTGGCATCTGAACTGGCCTGGAACGACGAGGCCCTGTATGCTGCATTCTGGCATGGCTTGTCAGAACGCATTAAAGATGAGTTAGCTACCAGAGACTTGCCTTCTAAGTTGGATGAGCTAATTTCACTATGCACGAAGGTTGATCTACGGTTCAGAGAGAGAGCAACCGAGCGAGGAAGATCATCCGTTCCTAAATCTTCTGCTCCTCCTCCTCGTCAACCATCTCCATCCAAGGATGAGCCTATGCAAATTGGTCGTTCCCGTCTATCTCCCGCTGAGCGCCGAAGACGCCTCTCCGAGTCTCTATGTCTCTACTGTGCAGCTCCGTCGCACACTATTAACGCCTGTCCCAAACGTTCGGGAAAACTCCAGACCCTAGCTCGCCAAGGAGAGGGCCGGCTAGGAGTAATGATCTCCTCTCCATCTCCTCATGATTGTAACCTCCCAGTGTCGCTCCAAATTGCTCAACGTTACAGGAACATCATTGCCCTCCTTGATTCCGGAGCAGCTGGGAATTTCATAACCGAAGCTTATGTTAAACGGTGGTCCCTACCCACCGAGAGACTGTCCTCGTCCATCTCTTTGACTGCCGTGGATGGCAGCAAGATTTTTGACGCAGTCATTTCCTTAAGGACTCTTCCAGTTCGTCTGAGAGTGGGAGTTCTTCATTCTGAGTATATTTCTTTTCTAGTGATTCCAAGAGCCACACATCCAGTGGTTTTAGGCCTTCCATGGCTCCGTCTCCACAACCCATCGATTGACTACGCAAATACTGGCATGGGGTCCCTTCTGTGCTGAGACTTGTTTAGCCAAAGTTCTTCCTGTTTGTTCTTCCTTCCCCAGGTCATCTGATGTTCCACCTCCTCCATAGCAAGACTTCACGGACGTGTTCAGTAAAGCCTCTGCTGATATCCTTCCTCCTCATAGAGAATGGGACTGCCCAATCGACCTCATTCCAAGGAAGGTTCCACCGCGAGGCCGAACTTATCCGTTGTCTCTGCCTGAGACACACTCCATGGAAGAGTACATCAAAGAGAACCTGGCGAAGGGTTTCATCCGACCATCTTCTTCTCCAGCCGGCGCAGGCTTCTTCTTCGTTAAGAAGAAAGACGGTGGTCTGCGTCTGTGCATCGACTACAGAGGTCTGAACGACATTACCGTCAAGAACCGATACCCTTTACCCCTGATTACAGAGCTCTTTGATAGAGTTAGTAGTGCAACCATTTTCACAAAGCTGGACTTGAGGGGTGCCTACAATCTCATCCGAATCCGTGAGGGTGACGAGTGGAAGACAGCCTTTAACACCCGTGACGGACATTATGAGTACCTCGTCATGCCCTTCGGATTGAGCAACGCTCCAGCAGTCTTCCAGCACTTCGTGAATGAGATCTTCAGGGACATCTTATACCGCCATGTCGTGGTTTATCTAGATGACATCCTCATCTTTGCTAATAATCTAGAAGATCATCGTTTCTGGGTAAAGGAGGTTCTTTCCCGTCTCCGTGTCAATCACCTCTATTGTAAATTGGAGAAGTGTGTGTTTGAAGTTAAAACCATTCCGTTTCTAGGTTACATTGTGTCCGGTTCCGGACTAGAGATGGATCCTGAGAAACTCCAAGCAATCCAGAATTGGCCTATACCCTTAACCCTCAAAGGGTTCCAGAGGTTCTTAGGGTTTGCCAATTATTATAGAAAGTTTATACGAGACTTTTTCACCATTGTGGCGCCTATCACTGCATTAACCAAGAAAGGTGCTAATCCGTCCAAGTGGTCCGAGGAAGCTACGCAGGCCTTTCACCTTCTGAAGGAACGGTTCATCTCTGCACCAGTTCTGAAACAGCCCGACACCGACTCTCCTTTTATCTTAGAGGTAGATGCCTCCTCCGTTGGAGTAGGAGCGGTGTTATCCCAGAGGGCCAAAGATGGACATCTACATCCTTGCAGTTTCTTCTCCCGGAAGTTCTCCCCAGCTGAGCGCAACTATGCCATTGGCGATCAGGAGTTGCTAGCCATCAAGCTCGCTCTGGAGGAGTGGAGATACCTGTTGGAGGGAGCTTCCCACTCAATCACCATACTTACCGACCACAAAAATCTTTTATATCTCAAAGGCGCACAATGTCTGAATCCTCGTCAGGCCAGATGGGCACTTTTCTTCTCTAGGTTTGACTTTAAACTCCAGTTCTGTCCGGGTTCTCAGAATCGTAAGGCCGATGCCCTTTCCCGCTCATGGGAGCAAGAAAATGAGTCCGAGTCTGCAGACAAGCATCCTATTATTAATCCGTTGGCATTCTCCACGGTAGGGATGGACTCTACGCCCCCACCAGGGAAAATTTTTGTTAAGCCAGTTCTAAGGAAGAAGCTCATGCATCGGGCCCATGCTTCCCGTTTTGCTGAACATACAGGCATTCAGAAAACCCTTGAATTTATCTCTAGGTCCTACTGGTGGCCAACTCTGAAGAAGGACGTTATGGAATTTATTGCCTCCTGCCCAAAGTGTGCCCAACACAAAGTCTCCCGCCAGTCGCCTGCGGGGCAACTGGTTCCATTATCTGTTCCCCGTCGACCATGGACCCATTTGTCGATGGACTTTGTTTCCGATCTACCTATCTGCAACAAGTTTGATACCATCTGGGTGGTAGTTGACCGGTTCACCAAGATGGCACATTTCATCCCTCTCACCGGTCTTCCGTCAGCTTCCAAGTTGGCTCAAGTGTTTATACAAGAGATCTTCCGACTTCACGGTCTTCCTGAAGAGATCATCTCGGATCGTGGAGTACAATTTGTAGCCAAATTTTGGCGAAGTTTGTGTCAAGCCCTCCAAGTCAAGTTAAAGTTTTCCACAGCTTACCATCCTCAGACCAATGGTCAAACCGAGAGGGTGAATCAGGACTTGGAGGCCTTCTATATATATGTGTCTTCCTCTCAAGATGACTGGGTTCAACTCCTTCCTTGGGCCGAGTTCAGCCACAACAATCAATACCATTCCTCATCTTCGACACCATTCTTCATCAATTATGGATTCCACCCTAAAGTCCCAGAATTTCAACCGCTTCCCGCAACTTCTGTTCCAGCAGTGGATATCACCTTGCGTCAGTTTTCAAATAACTGGAAGAACGTCCGCGCAGCCCTGCTTAAAGCCTCATCCAGGTATAAGAAGCTTGCCGATAGGAAGCGTAGAGCGGTTCCTGCTCTCAAGGTGGGTGATCGTGTGTGGTTGTCCACGAAGAATTTGAGGTTGAGAGTTCCCAGCATGAAATTTGCACCTCGCTACATCGGTCCCTTCAAGATTGAACAAGTCATCAACCCTGTTGCCTACAGATTACAGTTACCACCCTTCTTGAAAATACCCAGGACATTTCATGTTTCCTTGTTGAAACCGCTGATCCTGAATCAGTTTCATTCCACACTTCCTCCAGCTCCCAAAGTTCAGACTCAACGGGGAGTCGAGTACGAGGTGGTTAAGATTTTGGACTCACGTTTCAGTTACGGTCAGTTACAGTATCTCATTGACTGGAAGGGCTATGGTCCTGAAGAACGCTCTTGGACCAATGCCTCAGACGTCCATGCTCCTGCCTTGGCCCGAAATTTCCACTCAAAGTTTCCTTTAAAGCCTAAGTCTCTTATCCTCCCCACAATCACATGTAGCAAACTGAGACTGATAATTTTTGTTGTTTTTATACAGTAGTTTTTCTGTCCTTGCTTTTGATGCAATCAGCAGGCTAGTGTGAGCACAGTCTCATTTGTCCAGCAGGGGTTTATTGGTTAGTAAGCCGTCAATACGGTAACAGTATTTTCTTGTTATGAATTGGATTTAAATAAAATGCTCACAGTGATCACTGAATCTATATTCATCCATCAATACACTCACAGCCATATATATAATCCCTTAATTACAGGGTATGAGAAAGCAGCTGCTCTTTATGAGACAATGATCCTTTTACTGATGCTGTTTACAGTCTCCAAATGGAACTGGGCAATCTCACCATTATCATTCCCTCCTTGGAGTCTCATTCACCGCACAGTCAGTCAGTTTATAGGGGTCTCTCAGAGCTTACAGCTGCAGATTCCGGATCCGTGTATAGCTCAACGCGTTTCCCCGCCTCTAGGATCGGCGGCTTCCTCAGGAGTATAATGAGCCACTCTCACTTGCCCGTTTAAATAGTGCTGTCCTCATTAGTATCCTCACGCCATTGCCGCCTGCATGTGCACTCTGTGCGTTCCACCTTCTCTCCGCTTCCAGAAATCCATTGCACATGCATATTGTATACGTTCCACCTGCTCTTTCTGAGCTAAGGACGTCAATCTAGAGCACTTGCCTCGGCTGTCACATCTATTTGATTATTATTTATTATCATGTCAACGTTTAAATGTGATACGTGGTTTTTCTTTTGGAACACATTCAACTAGTTAAGTTGCTATGATCGTATCCAATTGCGTCACTCAGCTTAACAACTTAATTCAATGACTAGTAAACATAATTCTCATTCAGTTTAATTTAAGGCGACCATATTATTTTTATATATATGTATAGTGACAGTCCTCATAGACTTTAGGTGACAGTTAAAAGTGGGGCTAAAAAAAAGGCTTAAAACACTATGTTCATATATCAATACATCATATATATATAAAAACATATGAAACATATGAAATTATCTACAATTTAGTTCTATTAATATAATGGATAATGTGGATCCCATTTTATACGATTTTGCTAAACATACGAAGTTCCCTCTTAGTTACAATTCACAATGTCAAACATATTGCAAGGGTTTATATATCAATAAAAATATTAATTAACACATAAAAAGATATATATATCTACACATATATACATATGCATAGAAAGAATAAAGAATTAATTTATTGCCCATACAGAGAGAATAAAAATATAGACATAAATGGGGAATAGATATAGACCTAATTATATCCCCTTAATCTCTATTGATACTAGTCAATATTTGGATTTGATTTTCTTAATTTAACCAACCATATATTGTCATTTTCCTATATCATTAATACTATCCTAACTCACATACCTGGCCACATATAAAATTTAATAGGCCAAAGAAATAATGGACTATCCCAAATAAGTGCTTCTAGAACCTAAACCACTTAATATAGAAATTTATACCGATAATCCAAAGGACCCATTCAACTCATTCCAAAGTAAACAGACCCAGAACCTCATAATCACATCGGATACATCTGTATAAGGCCTTAATTAATGATTGCATATGATCCTAAATAAGTGGAATCAATGAATATTGTCCACTGTGTCATTAGGACCTTGAGGTATTAGGGTCCCTAGACGTAAGATCCAGTAGGAATCTCTTTTACAGAGAAGGCCAAACCTGTCTCCTCTATTGGTTTTCTTAATTTGTTCAATCCTGAACATCTGGATATTCTGAATACTTCCCATTTCACAATTAGTGACATGCATGTATAGACTATGTTTCATTGTTTTATTAGTTATATTCCTCTTATGTTCCATAAGTCTGCTATGGACCGTCCTAATCGTCCAGCCTATATATTGTTTACCACATCCACATATCAGAATATATATTACAAATGAGGAATGACAATTAATAAAATCTTTTATTAAGAAAGCTTCTTTAGTAGTGAATGATGAAAACCCCATAAATTTCCGATTACTGAATACACAGGTTTGACATTTCATATTTTCACATTTATGAAACCCCACTGGTTTCTCCGGTAACCAATTAGACACAGATTTCTCAGGTACCTCACTTTTCAGATGACTCGGAGCCAGCTGTAATTTCAAATTATTAGATCTCCTAAAAGTGACTCCAACATTACACACTTTATCCATATTCAATATTTCATCCATCCTTAATATAGAGTGATTTCTTTTTATTATATTCCTAATCTCATAGGCATGAGAATTATATTTGGTAATGAAATTAACTGACTGTTCGGTTTCTCTTTCTTTTTCATATCTATTCTTATCTTTAGTCATTTTCAATAAATCTTCCCTCTCAATAACACAAACTTCCCGATAAGCCTTATCTACTATAGTGGAAGGATATCTATGTTCTATAAATGAATCCTTCATTTTTGTAGCTTGTGTAATAAACATATCTAATGATGAGCTATTCCTTTTAAGTCTAATAAACTGGCCCTTAGGGATATTGTCCCGCCAATTCTGTAAATGACTGCTATGATAATTCAGATACTGATTTTGATCTACTTCTTTTGTAAATGTATATGTATTCAAAATATCTCCCTTAGCCTCGAGAGTGATATCCAAATAGGACAATCTTTCTAAACTATAAGTGTAAGTGAATTTTAAACCAAATTGATTGGTGTTTAAACTAGTAAGAAAATTGATTACTGAACTCCCCTCACCACCCCAGATCAGGAACAGATCATCAATAAATCTACAATAGAGGATGAGGACCGCACCGAGCCCGCACCCCACAGATGTTCCTCCTCAAAGAGGCTCATATATAGGTTGGCGAAACTCGGCGCGAAACTCGGCCCCATAGCAGTACCTTTCAACTGCAAATAATATTTTGTATCAAATATAAAATAAATAGGATTTTAGTACCTACCGGTAAATCCTTTTCTCCTAGTCCGTAGAGGATGCTGGGGACTCCAAAAGGACCATGGGGTATAGACGGGATCTGCAGGAGCTTGGGCACACTGAAAAGACTTTAACTGGGTGTGAACTGACTCCTCCCTTTATGCCACTCCTCCAGACCTCAGTTATAGGAACTGTGCCCAGGAGAGAAGAACATTTAGAGGAAAGGATTTTTGTTTAAACTAAGGTCTACAAATATACCAGCCCACACCACAAACATACCGTTCAACTGGAGTAACAGTATACCAGATAACAGCATGAAATAACAACAGCAACAAACTGACAACAAAAAATACACAACCCGTGTATAAACTAATTTAACCAGTTATAACACACTGCAAGTAACAGTCCGCACTGGGATAAGCGCCCAGCATCCTCTACGGACTAGGAGAAAAGGATTTACCGTTAGGTACTAAAATACTATTTTCTCTTACGTTCTAGAGGATGCTGGGGACTCCAAAAGGACCATGGGGTCTATACTAAAGCTCCAACATGGGCGGGAGAGTGCGGACGACTCCGCAGCACCGATTAAGCAAACATGAGGTCCTCATCAGTCAGGGTATCAAACTTGTAAAACTTAGCAAAGGTGTTTGAACCCGACCACGTAGCTGCTCGGCAAAGCTGAAGTGCCGAGACTCCTCGGGCAGCCGCCCAAGATGAGCTCACCTTCCTGGTAGAATGAGCCTTCACTGACTTCGGCAACGGTAGCCCAGCCGAAGAATGAGCTTGCTGAATCGTACTACAAATCCAGCATGCAATAGTCTGCTTTGAAGCAGGATGAATAATCTTGTTGGAAGCATACAGGACAAACAGCGCCTCTGTTTTCCTGGCCACCGCCATTCTGGCGACGTAGATCTTCAAAGCTCTCACAACATCAAGAGACTTTGGAACTGCCACAGCACCTGTAGCCACAGGCACCACAATAGGTTAATGTGAAATGAAGAAACTACCTTCGGCAGAAATTGTTGACGAGTCCTCAATTCCGCCATATCCGAATGGAAGATCAAGTACGTGACAAGGACGCCAACTCAGACACCCGCCTGGCAGACGCTAGAGATAACAGCATGACCACCTTCCAAGTGAGACATTTTAACTCAACTTTATGCAAAGGTTCAAACCAGGAAGACATAAGAAACTGTAAGACCATGTCAAGGTCCCATGGTGCCACTGAGGGCACAAACCGAGGATGGATATGCATCGCTCCCTTCACAAAAGTTTGAACCTCAGGGAGAACCGCCAATTCCTTCTGAAAGAAGATAGATAAAGCCGAAATCTGCACCTTGATGGTACCCAATTGAATTTTCCATGTAAAGAAACCAGTCCCCAGTTCTCTCATCTGCTCAGTACAAGTATCGGGCTGGATGATATGAGCACAATACCCTGGTGATACTATGTGAATTTATTTTAGATTAAATAAAATTCATATTACATCATCATTTTTTTTTTACGTCCTAGAGGATGCTGGGGACTCCAAAAGGACCATGGGGTATAGACGGGATCCGCAGGAGCTTGGGTACACTGAAAAGACTTTAACTGTGTGTGAACTGGCTCCTCCCTCTATGCCCCTCCTCCAGACCTCAGTTAGACTTTGTGCCCAGGACTGAGTTGACACTCACTAGGGGAGCTCTCCTGAGTTTCTCTGGAAAAGACTTTTGTTAGGTTTTTTATTTTCTGGGAGATCTGATGGCTACAGGCTCCCTGCAGCGAGGGACTGAGGGGAGAGAAGTCAGACCTACTTCTACTTAGTTTAAGGGCTCTGCTTCTTAGGCTACTGGACACCATTGGCTCCAGAGGGTTCGATCACTTGGTGCGCATAGCTGCTTGTTCCTGGAGCCGCGCCGCCACCCCCCTCACAGAAGACAGAAGCCGGGTGAGTATGCAGAAGGCAGAAGACTTCAGGACGGCAGAAGACTTCAGTAATGAGGTACAGCGTAGCAGTAGCGCTGCGCTCCATGCTCCCACACACTTCTCCATCGGCACTCACAGGGTGCAGGGCGCTGGGGGCGCCCTGGGCAGCAGTTACTGAGGTCTGGGAAGCCGGCAGAAGACTTTTCGGTGCCTCGGCACCGTTTATCAGACCCCCGCCGGCATTTTTATTTTTTTAAATTTGGCGGGCTGAAGCGCGCCGGGAAGGGGCGGAGCTTAGCCGTGCGGCTTACAGACGCCATTTCACCTCAACACGCGGCTGCAGGAGACGCTGGCCCGGGACCTCCAAAGCTTGGTGGTACATATTATTGTCCTTTCAGCAGCGCTTTTCACATATATGCTTTGGTGGGATATATGGGCGCTGGGGTGTGAGCTGGCATGCTCCCTCTGTGTTTCTCCTTCCGGGCTTCCTTGTGGGCCTGTCCCCTAGCTGAGACATTGTGTGTGTGTGTCGGTGGGTCGATACTCCGTTTTGACATGTCTGAGGCTGAATGTTATTCAGCGAAGAATCTTGGTGGCCTCCACCATCACCGCTCTGCTCTTCGTTCCGCCCTGGCGGTTTACGTGCGCCACGGCTGTGATGTTTTCCGACTGAATCAGGACGGGCAGGTCGCAAAGAAGATGTTCCGCCTGCCGCAGGCCGTTGTAGATGGCCCATAACTCCAGCACGTTTATGTGCAGACAAGCTTTCTGGCTTGACCATTTTCCCTTGAAATTTTGTCCCTGTGTGACTGCTCCCCAACCTCGGAGACTCGCGTCCGTGGTCACCAGAATCCAATCTTGGATTCCGAACCTGCGACCATCTAGAAGGTGAGAACTTTGGAGCCACCACAGGAGAGAAACCCTGGCCCTGGGGGACAAGCTTATCTTCCGGTGCATCTGCAGATGGGACCCAGACCACTTGTCCAGCAGGTCCCACTGAAACGTTCTTGCATGGAACCTGCCAAACAGAATGGCCTCGTAGGCCGCCACCATTTTTCCCAGCACTCGAGTGCAGTGATGAATCGACACTCTTGGCGGTTTCAGAAGTTCCTTAACCATGTTCTGGATTTCCTGAGCTTTTTCCAATGGGAGAAAGATCCTCTGCAGGTCGGTGTCCAGAATCATGCCCAAAAACGATAGCCGAGTTGTCGGAATCAACTGCGACTTTTGTAAATTTAGGAACCAGCCATGCTGTTGCAGCACCTGCAGGGAGAGCGCAACACTTTTCAGTAACTGCTCCTGTGATCTCACCTTTATCAGGAGATCGTCCAAGTACGGGATAATTGTGACCCCTTGCTTGTGCAGGAGCACCATCATTTCCGCCATTACCTTGGTGAAAATCCTCGGGGCCGTGGAAAGACCAAACGGCAACGTCTGAAATTGGTAGTGACAATCCTGAACAGCGAACCTCAGGTACGCCTGATGAGGAGGATATATGGGGACATGTAGGTACGCATCCTTTATGTCGACCGACACCATAAAATTCCCCCTTCCAGACTGGAGATCACTGCTCGGAGAGATTCCATCTTGAATTTGAATTTTTTTAAATAAAGGTTGAGGGATTTTAAGTTCAGAATCGGCCTGTCTGAGCCATCCGGCTTCGGGACTACAAACAGGGTTGAATAAAACCCGTCTCCCCGTTGTGACTGGGGTACCGTGACAATAACTTGCTGTTGACACAGCTTTTGTATTGCAGCACATACTACCTCTCTCTCTGGAAGAGAAACTGGCAAGGCCGATTTAAAAAATCGGTTCGGAGGCGCGTCTTGGAATTCCAGCTTGTATCCTTGGGTCACAATATCCAGCACCCAGGGATCTAGGTCCGAGCGAACCCAAACCTGACTAAAGAGATGAAGACGTGCCCCTACCGGTACGGACTCCTGCACCGGAGCCCCAGCGTCATGCGGTGGAATTGGTTGAAGCCGGGGAGGACTTCTGTTCCTGGGAGCTTTCCCCAGTCGGGGATCTTTTACCTCTTCCCTTACCTCTGGCTGCGAGGAAGGAAGAACCACGTCCTTTCCTGAACTTATGTGACCGAAAGGACTGCATCTGGTATTGAGGTGTTTTCTTTTGCTGTGGAGGGACAAAAGGCAAAAAGGAAGACTTACCCGCGGTAGCTGTGGAAACCAGGTTCGCGAGGCCCTCACCAAACAAAACTTTACCTTTGTAGGGCAGAGCCTCCATAGCCTTCTTAGAGTCAGCATCACCATTCCATTGATGAGTCCACAACGCCCTCCTAGCCGAGATTGCCATGGCATTGGCCCTTGATCCCAAGAGGCCAATATCCCTCACAGCCTCCCTTAGATAAACCGCTGCGTCCCTGATGTGACCCAGGGTCAAAACTATGCTGTCCCTATCCAGGGTGTCTATGTCAGATAACAAGTTATCTGCTCACTTTTCAATAGCGCTACTCACCCATGCCGATGCCACGGCCGGCCTGAGTAGCGTACCGGTAGTAAAGGTTGAGTATCCCTTATCCAAAATTCTAAATCCCAAATTTCTGTAACATAAATAGATTTCAAGGTAGTTTCCTGTTTACGATCCGCAGGATCCTTAAGGTCTGCCGTGTCATGGGACGGTAGCACCGCCTTCTTGGACAAACGCGCCAGGGCTTTGTCCACTGTGGGTGATGATTCCCACCGTAATCTATCCGGCGAGGGGAAAGGATATGCCATAGCAATTCTCCTGGGAATCTGCAGTCTCTTGTCAGGAGACTCCCAAACCTTTTCAAAAAGGGCGTTCAATTCATGAGATGGAGGAAACATTACCTCAGGTTTCTCTCCCTTAAACATACAGACCCTTGTGTCAGGGACAGAAGGATTTTCTTCTGTGATATGCAACACATCTTTAATAGCCACAATCATGTACTGAATACTCTTAGCCACTTTAGGATGTAACTTGGCATCATTATAGTCGACACTGGAGTCGGAATCTGTGTCGGTATCTGTGTCTGCTACCTGGGTAAATGGACATTTCTGAGACCCTGAGGGGGCCTGAGACTGTGATAAAACATCACCCATGGATTGTCTCCATGCTTGGTTCTGAGACTCAGAATTGTCTTACCTCTTATGGCTAAGGACTGCTTCATTTACTCAAAAGAAAAGATTTTTTCATATATATGATAAATAGTTGCTCAGAAAAGCTGTTACTACCCCCTGACATATCTCAGTCACATGACAGCTCTGTGGTTTGTGGCAATCAGAATGTTGCAAATCTCTCCTATATAGGAGTCCAGACAAGAGTTAGGATAGTAGCTATCTGCACCACTGGAAGTGTAACCCTTGCTGCCTTGACCGTGCCCTATGGGGCTGCTGCGTGAGATTCAGAAAAAATAAGATTTTACTCACCGGTAAATCTATTTCTCTGACATCCTAAGTGGATGCTGGGACTCCGTAAGGACCATGGGGATTATACCAAAGCTCCCAAACGGGCGGGAGAGTGCGGATGACTCTGCAGCACCAAATGAGCAAACTCTAGGTCCTCCTCAGCCAGGGTATCAAACTTGTAGAATTTAGCAAATGTGTTTGACCCCGACCAAGTAGCTGCTCGGCAAAGTTGTAAAGCCGAGATCCCTCGGGCAGCCGCCCAAGAAGAGCCCACCTTCCTCGTGGAATGGGCTTTTACTGAACTAGGATGCGGCAGTCCAGCCGCAGAATGTGCAAGCTGAATCGTACTACAGATCCTGCGAGCAATAGTCTGCTTTGAAGCAGGAGCACCCAGCTTGTTGGGTGCATACAGGATAAATAGCGAGTCAGTTTTCCTGACACTAGCTGTCCTGGAAACATAAATTTTCAGGGCCCTGACTACGTCCAACAACTTGGAATCATCCAAGTCTTTAGTAGCCGCAGGCACTACAATAGGTTGGTTCAAATGAAAAGCTGATACCACCTTAGGGAGAAACTGGGGACGAGTCCTCAATTCTGCCCTATCCATTTGGAAAATCAGATAAGGGCTTTTACATGACAAAGCCGCCAATTCTGACACACGCCTGGCCGAAGCCAAGGCCAACAGCATGACCACTTTCCACGTGAGATATTTCAAATCCACGGTTTTAAGTGGCTCAAACCAATGTGACTTTAGGAAATCCAACACCACGTTGAGATCCCAAGGTGCCACTGGAGGCACAAAAGGGGCTGAATATGCAGCACTCCCTTAACAAATGTCTGAACTTCAGGCAGTGAAGCCAGTTCTTTCTGGAAGAAAATCGACAGAGCCGAAATCTGGACCTTAATGGAACCCAATTTTAGGCCCATAGTCACCCCTGACTGTAGGAAGTACAGAAAACGGCCCAGCTGAAATTCCTCCGTTGGGGCCTTCCTGGCCTCACGCAACATATTTTCGCCATATGCGGTGATAATGGTTTGCGGTCACTTCTTTCTTAGCTTTAATCAGCGTAGGGATGACTTCCTCCAGAATGCTCTTTTCCTTCAGGATCCGGCGTTCAACCGCCATGCCGTCAAACGCAGCCGCGGTAAGTTTTGGAACAGACAGGGCCCCTGCTGCAGCAGGTCCTGTCTGAGCGGCAGAGGCCATGGGTCCTCTGAGATCAGTTCTTGAAGTTCCGGGTACCAGGCTCTTCTTGGCCAATCTGGAACAATGAGTATAGTTCTTACTCCTCTTTTTCTTATTATCCTCAGTACTTTGGGTATGAGAGGAAGAGGAGGGAACACATAAACCGACTGGTACACCCACGGTGTCACTAGAGCGTCCACAGCTATTGCCTGAGGGTCTCTCGACCTGGCGCAATATCTTTCTAGCTTTTTGTTTAGGCGGGACGCCATCATGTCCACCTGTGGCCGTTCCCAATGGTTTACAATCAGCTGGAAGACTTCTGGATGAAGTCCTTACTCTCCCGGGTGGAGGTCGTGCCTGCTGAGGAAGTCTGCTTCCCAGAATGAACACCGCTGACAGTGCTAACACGTGATTTTCCGCCCATCTGAGAATCCTTGTGGCTTCTGCCATCGCCATCCTGCTTCTTGTGCCGCCCTGTCGGTTTACACGGACGACTGCCGTGATGTTGTCTGACTGAATCAGTCCCGGCTGGTTTTGAAGCAGGGGTCTTGCCTGACTTAGGGCATTGTAAATGGCCCTCAGTTCCAGAATATTTATGTGTAGGGAAGTCTCCTGGCTTGACCATAGTCCCTGGAAGTTTCTTCCCTGTGTGACTGCCCCCCAGCCTCGAAGGCTGGCATCCGTGGTCACCAGGACCCAGTCCTGTATGCCGAATCTGCGGCCCTCTCGAAGATGAGCACTCTGCAGCCACCACAGCAGACACACCCTGGTCTTTGGAGACAGGGTTATCAGCCGATGCATCTGAAGATGCGATCCGGACCACTTGTCCAACAGGTCCCACTGAAAGGTCCTTGCATGGAACCTGCCGAATGGTATTGCTTCGTAGGAAGCTACCATTTTTCCCAAGACTCGCGTGCAGTGATGCACCGACACCTGTTTTGGTTTCAGGAGGCCTCTGACTAGAGATGACAGCTCCTTGGCTTTCTCCTCCGGGAGAAACACTTTTTTCTGTTCTGTGTCCAGAACCATCCCCAGGAACAGTAGACGACACGTAGGGACCAGCTGTGACTTTGGAATATTTAGAATCCAACCGTGCTGTTGTAGCACCTCCCGAGATAGTGCTACTCCGACCAACAACTGCTCCCTGGACCTCGCCTTTATCAGGAGATCGTCCAAGTACGGGATAATTAAAACTCCCTTTTTTCGAAGGAGTATCATCATTTCGGCCATTACCTTGGTAAATACCCTCAGTGCCGTGGACAGACCAAACGGCAACGTCTGGAATTGGTAATGACAATCCTGTACCACAAATCTGAGGTACTCCTGGTGAGGATGATAAATGGGGACATGCAGGTAAGCATCCTTGATGTCCAGTGATACCATGTAATCCCCCTCGTCTAGGCTTGAAATAACTAGAGATGAGCGGGTTCGGTTTCTCTGAATCCGAACCCGCACGAACTTCATGTTTTTTTCACGGGTCCGAGCAGACTCGGATCCTCCCGCCTTGCTCGGTTAACCCGAGCGCGCCCGAACGTCATCATGACGCTGTCGGATTCTCGCGAGACTCGGATTCTATATAAGGAGCCGCGCGTCGCCGCCATTTTCACACGTGCATTGAGATTGATAGGGAGAGGACGTGGCTGGCGTCCTCTCCATTTAGATTAGGGTTGAGAGAGAGAGAGAGAGATTGACCTGAGGCTGTGATACTGTAGAAGAGAGTGCAGAGTTTAGTGACTGACGACCACAGTGACCACCAGACAGTGCAGTTGTTTGTTTTATTTAATATATCCGTTCTCTGCCTGAAAAAAACGATACACACAGTGACTCAGTCACATACCATATCTGTGTGCACTGCTCAGCCCAGTGTGCTGCATCAATGTATATATATATATCTGACTGTGCTCAGCTCACACAGCTTATAATTGTGGGGGAGACTGGGGAGCACTGCAGTGCCAGTTATAGGTTATAGCAGGAGCCAGGAGTACATAATATTATATTAAAATTAAACAGTGCACACTTTTGCTGCAGGAGTGCCACTGCCAGTGTGACTAGTGACCAGTGACCTGACCACCAGTATATATAATATTAGTAGTATACTATCTCTTTATCAACCAGTCTATATTAGCAGCAGACACAGTACAGTGCGGTAGTTCACGGCTGTGGCTACCTCTGTGTCGGCACTCGGCAGCCCGTCCATAATTGTATATACCACCTAACCGTGGTTTTTTTTCTTTCTTTATAGTCATACTAGTTACGAGTATACTATCTCTTTATCAACCAGTCTATATTAGCAGCAGACACAGTACAGTGCGGTAGTTCACGGCTGTGGCTACCTCTGTGTCGGCACTCGGCAGCCCGTCCATAATTGTATATACCACCTAACCGTGGTTTTTTTTTCTTTCTTTATACATACATACTAGTTACGAGTATACTATCTCTTTATCAACCAGTCTATATTAGCAGCAGACACAGTACAGTGCGGTAGTTCACGGCTGTGGCTACCTCTGTGTCGGCACTCGGCAGCCCGTCCATAATTGTATATACCACCTAACCGTGGTTTTTTTTTCTTTCTTTATACATACATACTAGTTACGAGTATACTATCTCTTTATCAACCAGTCTATATATTAGCAGCAGACACAGTACAGTGCGGTAGTTCACGGCTGTGGCTACCTCTGTGTCGGCACTCGGCAGCCCGTCCATAATTGTATATACCACCTAACCGTGGTTTTTTTTTCTTTCTTTATACATACATACTAGTTACGAGTATACTATCTCTTTATCAACCAGTCTATATATTAGCAGCAGACACAGTACAGTGCGGTAGTTCACGGCTGTGGCTACCTCTGTGTCGGCACTCGGCAGCCCGTCCATAATTGTATATACCACCTAACCGTGGTTTTTTTTTCTTTCTTTATACATACATACTAGTTACGAGTATACTATCTCTTTATCAACCAGTCTATATTAGCAGCAGACACAGTACAGTGCGGTAGTTCACGGCTGTGGCTACCTCTGTGTCGGCACTCGGCAGCCCGTCCATAATTGTATATACCACCTAACCGTGGTTTTTTTTTCTTTCTTTATACATACATACTAGTTACGAGTATACTATCTCTTTATCAACCAGTCTATATATTAGCAGCAGACACAGTACAGTGCGGTAGTTCACGGCTGTGGCTACCTCTGTGTCGGCACTCGGCAGCCCGTCCATAATTGTATATACCACCTAACCGTGGTTTTTTTTTCTTTCTTTATACATACATACTAGTTACGAGTATACTATCTCTTTATCAACCAGTCTATATATTAGCAGCAGACACAGTACAGTGCGTTAGTTCACGGCTGTGGCTACCTCTGTGTCGGCACTCGGCAGCCCGTCCATAATTGTATATACCACCTAACCGTGGTTTTTTTTTCTTTCTTTATACATACATACTAGTTACGAGTATACTATCTCTTTATCAACCAGTCTATATTAGCAGCAGACACAGTACAGTGCGGTAGTTCACGGCTGTGGCTACCTCTGTGTCGGCACTCGGCAGCCCGTCCATAATTGTATATACCACCTAACCGTGTTTTTTTTTTCTTTCTTTATACATACATTCTAGTTACGAGTATACTATCTCTTTATCAACCAGTCTATATATTAGCAGCAGACACAGTACAGTGCGGTAGTTCACGGCTGTGGCTACCTCTGTGTCGGCACTCGGCAGCCCGTCCATAATTGTATATACCACCTAACCGTGGTTTTTTTTTCTTTCTTTATAGTCATACTAGTTACGAGTATACTATCTCTTTATCAACCAGTCTATATTAGCAGCAGACACAGTACAGTGCGGTAGTTCACGGCTGTGGCTACCTCTGTGTCGGCACTCGGCAGCCCGTCCATAATTGTATATACCACCTAACCGTGGTTTTTTTTTCTTTCTTTATACATACATACTAGTTACGAGTATACTATCTCTTTATCAACCAGTCTATATTAGCAGCAGACACAGTACAGTGCGGTAGTTCACGGCTGTGGCTACCTCTGTGTCGGCACTCGGCAGCCCGTCCATAATTGTATATACCACCTAACCGTGGTTTTTTTTTCTTTCTTTATACATACATACTAGTTACGAGTATACTATCTCTTTATCAACCAGTCTATATATTAGCAGCAGACACAGTACAGTGCGGTAGTTCACGGCTGTGGCTACCTCTGTGTCGGCACTCGGCAGCCCGTCCATAATTGTATATACCACCTAACCGTGGTTTTTTTTTCTTTCTTTATAGTCATACTAGTTACGAGTATACTATCTCTTTATCAACCAGTCTATATTAGCAGCAGACACAGTACAGTGCGGTAGTTCACGGCTGTGGCTACCTCTGTGTCGGCACTCGGCAGCCCGTCCATAATTGTATATACCACCTAACCGTGGTTTTTTTTTCTTTCTTTATGCATACATACTAGTTACGAGTATACTATCTCTTTATCAACCAGTCTATATTAGCAGCAGACACAGTACAGTGCGGTAGTTCACGGCTGTGGCTACCTCTGTGTCGGCACTCGGCAGCCCGTCCATAATTGTATACCACCTAACCGTGGTTTTTTTTTCTTTCTTTATACATACATACTAGTTACGAGTATACTATCTCTTTATCAACCAGTCTATATATTAGCAGCAGACACAGTACAGTACGGTAGTTCACGGCTGTGGCTACCTCTGTGTCTGCACTCGGCAGGCAGTCCATAATTGTATACTAGTATCCATCTCCATTGTTTACCTGAGGTGCCTTTTAGTTGTGCCTATTAAAATATGGAGAACAAAAATGTTGAGGTTCCAAAATTAGGGAAAGATCAAGATCCACTTCCACCTCGTGCTGAAGCTGCTGCCACTAGTCATGGCCGAGACGATGAAATGCCAGCAACGTCGTCTGCCAAGGCCGATGCCCAATGTCATAGTACAGAGCATGTCAAATCCAAAACACCAAATATCAGAAAAAAAGGACTCCAAAACCTAAAATAAAATTGTCGGAGGAGAAGCGTAAACTTGCCAATATGCCATTTACGACACGGAGTGGCAAGGAACGGCTGAGGCCCTGGCCTATGTTCATGGCTAGTGGTTCAGCTTCACATGAGGATGGAAGCACTCAGCCTCTCGCTAGAAAAATGAAAAGACTCAAGCTGGCAAAAGCAGCACAGCAAAGAACTGTGCATTCTTCGAAATCCCAAATCCACAAGGAGAGTCCAATTGTGTCGGTTGCGATGCCTGACCTTCCCAACACTGGACGTGAAGAGCATGCGCCTTCCACCATTTGCACGCCCCCTGCAAGTGCTGGAAGGAGCACCCGCAGTCCAGTTCCTGATAGTCAGATTGAAGATGTCAGTGTTGAAGTACACCAGGATGAGGAGGATATGGGTGTTGCTGGCGCTGGGGAGGAAATTGACCAGGAGTATTCTGATGGTGAGGTGGTTTGTTTAAGTCAGGCACCCGGGGAGACACCTGTTGTCCGTGGGAGGAATATGGCCGTTGACATGCCAGGTGAAAATACCAAAAAAATCAGCTCTTCGGTGTGGAGGTATTTCACCAGAAATGCGGACAACAGGTGTCAAGCCGTGTGTTCCCTTTGTCAAGCTGTAATAAGTAGGGGTAAGGACGTTAACCACCTCGGAACATCCTCCCTTATACGTCACCTGCAGCGCATTCATAATAAGTCAGTGACAAGTTCAAAAACTTTGGGTGACAGCGGAAGCAGTCCACTGACCAGTAAATCCCTTCCTCTTGTAACCAAGCTCACGCAAACCACCCCACCAACTCCCTCAGTGTCAATTTCCTCCTTCCCCAGGAATGCCAATAGTCCTGCAGGCCATGTCACTGGCAATTCTGACGATTCCTCTCCTGCCTGGGATTCCTCCGATGCATCCTTGCGTGTAACGCCTACTGCTGCTGGCGCTGCTGTTGTTGCTGCTGGGAGTCGATGGTCATCCCAGAGGGGAAGTCGTAAGCCCACTTGTACTACTTCCAGTAAGCAATTGACTGTTCAACAGTCCTTTGCGAAGAAGATGAAATATCACAGCAGTCATCCTGCTGCAAAGCGGATAACTGAGGCCTTGACAACTATGTTGGTGTTAGACGTGCGTCCGGATCCGCCGTTAGTTCACAGGGAACTAGACAATTTATTGAGGCAGTGTGCCCCCGTTACCAAATACCATCTAGGTTCCACTTCTCTAGGCAGGCGATACCGAGAATGTACACGGACGTCAGAAAAAGACTCACCAGTGTCCTAAAAAATGCAGTTGTACCCAATGTCCACTTAACCACGGACATGTGGACAAGTGGAGCAGGGCAGGGTCAGGACTATATGACTGTGACAGCCCACTGGGTAGATGTATGGACTCCCGCCGCAAGAACAGCAGCGGCGGCACCAGTAGCAGCATCTCGCAAACGCCAACTCTTTCCTAGGCAGGCTACGCTTTGTATCACCGCTTTCCAGAATACGCACACAGCTGAAAACCTCTTACGGCAACTGAGGAAGATCATCGCGGAATGGCTTACCCCAATTGGACTCTCCTGTGGATTTGTGGCATCGGACAACGCCAGCAATATTGTGTGTGCATTAAATATGGGCAAATTCCAGCACGTCCCATGTTTTGCACATACCTTGAATTTGGTGGTGCAGAATTTTTTAAAAAACGACAGGGGCGTGCAAGAGATGCTGTCGGTGGCCAGAAGAATTGCGGGACACTTTCGGCGTACAGGCACCACGTACAGAAGACTGGAGCACCACCAAAAACTACTGAACCTGCCCTGCCATCATCTGAAGCAAGAAGTGGTAACGAGGTGGAATTCAACCCTCTATATGCTTCAGAGGTTGGAGGAGCAGCAAAAGGCCATTCAAGCCTATACAATTGAGCACGATATAGTAGGTGGAATGCACCTGTCTCAGGCGCAGTGGAGAATGATTTCAACGTTGTGCAAGGTTCTGATGCCCTTTGAACTTGCCACACGTGAAGTTAGTTCAGACACTGCCAGCCTGAGTCAGGTCATTCCCCTCATCAGGCTTTTGCAGAAGAAGCTGGAGACATTGAAGGAGGAGCTAACACGGAGCGATTCCGCTAGGCATGTGGGACTTGTGGATGGAGCCCTTAATTCGCTTAACAAGGATTCACGGGTGGTCAATCTGTTGAAATCAGAGCACTACATTTTGGCCACCGTGCTCGATCCTAGATTTAAAGCCTACCTTGGATCTCTCTTTCCGGCAGACACAAGTCTGCTGGGGTTGAAAGACCTGCTGGTGACAAAATTGTCAAGTCAAGCGGAACGCGACCTGTCAACATCTCCTCCTTCACATTCTCCCGCAACTGGGGGTGCGAGGAAAAGGCTCAGAATTCCGAGCCCACCCGCTGGCGGTGATGCAGGGCAGTCTGGAGCGACTGCTGATGCTGACATCTGGTCCGGACTGAAGGACCTGACAACGATTACGGACATGTCGTCTACTGTCACTGCATATGATTCTCTCAACATTGATAGAATGGTGGAGGATTATATGAGTGACCGCATCCAAGTAGGCACGTCACACAGTCCGTACTTATACTGGCAGGAAAAAGAGGCAATTTGGAGGCCCTTGCACAAACTGGCTTTATTCTACCTAAGTTGCCCTCCCACAAGTGTGTACTCCGAAAGAGTGTTTAGTGCCGCCGCTCACCTTGTCAGCAATCGGCGTACGAGGTTACATCCAGAAAATGTGGAGAAGATGATGTTCATTAAAATGAATTATAATCAATTCCTCCGCGGAGACATTGACCAGCAGCAATTGCCTCCACAAAGTACACAGGGAGCTGAGATGGTGGATTCCAGTGGGGACGAATTGATAATCTGTGAGAAGGGGGATGTACACGGTGATATATCGGAGGGTGATGATGAGGTGGACATCTTGCCTCTGTAGAGCCAGTTTGTGCAAGGAGAGATTAATTGCTTCTTTTTTGGGGGGGGTCCAAACCAACCCGTCATATCAGTCACAGTCGTGTGGCAGACCCTGTCACTGAAATGATGGGTTGGTTAAAGTGTGCATGTCCTGTTTTGTTTATACAACATAAGGGTGGGTGGGAGGGCCCAAGGACAATTCCATCTTGCACCTCTTTTTTCTTTTCTTTTTCTTTGCATCATGTGCTGATTGGGGAGGGTTTTTTGGAAGGGACATCCTGCGTGACACTGCAGTGCCACTCCTAAATGGGCCCGGTGTTTGTGTCGGCCACTAGGGTCGCTAATCTTACTCACACAGTCAGCTACCTCATTGCGCCTCTTTTTTTCTTTGCGTCATGTGCTGTTTGGGGAGGGTTTTTTGGAACAGACATCCTGCGTGACACTGCAGTGCCACTCCTAGATGGGCCCGGTGTTTGTGTCGGCCACTAGGGTCGCTAATCTTACTCACACAGCTACCTCATTGCGCCTCTTTTTTTCTTTGCGTCATGTGCTGTTTGGGGAGGGTTTTTTGGAAGGGACATCCTGCGTGACACTGCAGTGCCACTCCTAGATGGGCCCGGTGTTTGTGTCGGCCACTAGGGTCGCTAATCTTACTCACACAGCTACCTCATTGCGCCTCTTTTTTTCTTTGCGTCATGTGCTGTTTGGGGAGGGTTTTTTGGAAGGGCCATCCTGCGTGACACTGCAGTGCCACTCCTAGATGGGCCCGGTGTTTGTGTCGGCCACTAGGGTCGCTAATCTTACTCACACAGCTACCTCATTGCGCCTCTTTTTTTCTTTGCGTCATGTGCTGTTTGGGGAGGGTTTTTTGGAAGGGACATCCTGCGTGACACTGCAGTGCCACTCCTAGATGGGCCCGGTGTTTGTGTCGGCCACTAGGGTCGCTTATCTTACTCACACAGCGACCTCGGTGCAAATTTTAGGACTAAAAATAATATTGTGAGGTGTGAGGTATTCAGAATAGACTGAAAATGAGTGTAAATTATGGTTTTTGAGGTTAATAATACTTTGGGATCAAAATGACCCCCAAATTCTATGATTTAAGCTGTTTTTTAGTGTTTTTTGAAAAAAACACCCGAATCCAAAACACACCCGAATCCGACAAAAAAAATTCGGTGAGGTTTTGCCAAAACGCGTTCGAACCCAAAACACGGCCGCGGAACCGAACCCAAAACCAAAACACAAAACCCGAAAAATTTCAGGCGCTCATCTCTAGAAATAACCGCCCTGAGCGATTCCATCTTGAACTTGAATTTTTTTATATAAGTGTTCAAGGATTTCAAATTTAAAATGGGTCTCACCGAACCGTCCGGTTTCGGTACCACAAACATTGTGGAATAGTAACCCCGTCCTTGTTGAAGGAGGGGCACCTTGACTATCACCTGCTGGGAATACAGCTTGTGAATTGCCTCTAGCACAGCCTCCCTGTCTGAGGGAGTTGTTGGCAAGGCAGATTTGGGGAAACGGCGAGGGGGAGACGTCTCGAATTCCAGCTTGTACCCCTGAGATACCACTTGAAGAATCCAGGGATCTACCCGTGAGCGAGCCCACTGATTGCTGAAGTTCTTGAGACGGGCCCCCGCCGTACCTGGCTCCGCCTGTGGAGCCCCAGCATCATGCGGTGGACTTAGAGGAAGCGGGGGAGGACTTTTGTTCCTGGGAACTGGCTGTATGCTGCAGCTTTTTCCCTCTACCTCTGCCTCTGGGCAGAAAGGACGCGCCTTTAACCCGCTTGCCTTTTTGGGGCCGAAAGGACTGTACCTGATAATACGGTGCTTTCTTTGGCTGTGAGGGAACATGGGGTAGAAAAGCTGACTTTCCATCTGTCGCTGTGGAAACGAGGTCCGAGAGACCATCCCCAAACAACTCCTCACCTTTATAAGGCAAAACTTCCATGTGCCTTTTAGAATCTGCATCCCCTGTCCACTGCCGAGTCCATAAGCCTCTCCTGGCAGAAATGGACATTGCACTTATTTTAGATGCCAGCCGGCAAATATCCCTCTGTGCATCTCTCATGTATAAGACTGCGTCTTTTATATGCTCTATGGTTAGCAATACAGTGTCCCTGTCAAGGGTATCAATATTTTCCGACAGGGAATCTGACCACGCAGCTGCAGCACTGCACATCCATGCTGAAGCAATAGCCGGTCTCAATATAATACCTGAGTGTGTATACACAGACTTCAGGATAGCCTCCTGCTTCCTATCAGCAGGCTCCTTTAGGGCGGCCGTATCCGGAGACGGTAGTGCCACCTTCTTTGACAGGCGTGTGAGCGCTTTATCCACCCTAGGGGATGTTTCCCAACGTGACCTATCCTCTCGCGGGAAAGGGTACGCCATTAGTAACCTTTTAGAAATTACCAGTTTCTTATCGGGGGAAGCCCACGCTTCTACACACACTTCATTTAATTCCTCAGATGGGGGAAAAACCACTGGTAGTTTTTTCTCCCCAAACATAATACCCTTTTTTGTGGTACCTGGGGTAACATCAGAAATGTGCAACACATTTTTCATTGCCTCAATCATGTAACATGTGGCCCTATTGGAAGTTACATTAGTCTCATAGTCGTCGACACTGGAGTCAGTATCCGTGTCGACATCTGTGTCTGCCATCTGAGGTAGCGGGCGTTTTAGAGCCCCTGATGGCTTTTGAGACAGTTGGGCAGGCACGAGCTGAGAAGCCGGCTGTCCCACATCTGCTATGTCGTCAAACCTTTTATGTAAGGAGTTGACACTTTCACGTAATTCCTTCCACAAGTCCATCCACTCAGGTGTCGGCCCCGCAGGGGGTGACATCACATTTATCGGCATCTGCTCCGCCTCCACATAAGCCTACTCATCAAACATGTCGACACAGCCGTACCGACACACCGCACACACACAGGGAATGCTCTGACTGAGGACAGGACCCCACAAAGCCCTTTGGGGAGACAGAGAGAGAGTATGGCAGCACACACCAGAGCGCTATATAACACAGGGATTAACACTGTAACTGAGTGATTTTCCCAATAGCTGCTTGTATACACAATATTGCGCCTAAATTTAGTGGCCCCCCTCTCTTTTTTACCCTATGTAGTCTGGAAACTGCAGGGGAGAGTCTGGGAGCGATCCTTCCAGCGGAGCTGTGAGGGAAAATGGCGCCAGTGTGCCGAGGGAGATAGCCCTTTTTCGGCGGACTTCTCCCGCTTTTTTGTAGGTATATCTGGCAGGGGATTTTACACATATATAGTCTCTATGACTATATTATGTGTAGTTTTGCCAGCCAAGGTACTTAATATTGCAGCCCAGGGCGCCCCACCCCCCAGCGCCCTGCACCCATCAGTGACCGGAGTGTGAGGTGTGCATGGGAAGCAATGGCGCACAGCTACAGTGCTGTGTGCTTCCTTGATGAAGACCGAAGTCTTCTGCCGCCGATTTCCAGGACCGTCTTCTTGCTTCTAGCTCTGTAAGGGGGACGGCGGCGCGGCTCCCGGACCGGACGATCGAGGTCGGGCCCTGTGTTCGATCCCTCTGGAGCTAATGGTGTCCAGTAGCCTAGAAGCCCAAGCTAGCTGCAAGCAGGTAGGTTCGCTTCTCTCCCCTTAGTCCCTCGTAGCAGTGAGTCTGTTGCCAGCAGATCTCACTGAAAATAAAAAACCTAAAATAAACTTTCTTTTTCTAGGAGCTCAGGAGAGCCCCTAGTGTGCATCCAGCTCAGCCGGGCACAAGATTCTAACTGAGGTCTGGAGGAGGATCATAGAGGGAGGAGCCAGTGTACACCAGGTAGTCCTAAAGCTTTCTTTAGTTGTGCCCAGTCTCCTGCGGAGCCGCTATTCCCCATGGTCATTACGGAGTCCCAGCATCCACTTAGGACGTCAGAGAATGAACGTTTATAACTTTCTGACTGGACACTGCTAGCGCTGCTGCTTAATAATCTAGGACAGTGGGTCCCAAACTTTCTTGAATCATTGTGTCAGTATTTTTCATGGCACCCCCACTCCAAATTTTCTTATTTATAAACTCATGAAAAAATTATTTCACTTATTTAACCTTACAACATAACCCATTCCAGGAAGAACAAAATGCTCTGTTCCTAGACTTCCCTCTTAATATATGACTGCCATCACCTGTGCTGAACTAGTTAATGGTTAAGAAAGATGTTTCATCACAGGTGATGGCAATCATAGACTAAGAGGGAAATCCAGGAACACAGTATTTTGTCCCTCCTGGAAAGGGTAATGTTGGGGGGTATATTTAATTAAGTAAATGGCGCTGGTCTTTAGGTTTGGGTATGTGATGGTGAACAGGGTTGTGCTTCTGATTTTCTACATGTTTTATGCTTGGCAGACACCAGCTCTTGCCTATCACAGTGACCATACATATTTTGATTTATTCCAGGACCACCAACCTGAGGCACTGCTACAAATGCTTCGTGGCTCACAGTCTAGAAACCACTGAACTAGGGAATATATTCCAACAGTCCTGATTTCTGCAGAACAATCCTGAATATAGGACACTGGGGGTCATTCCGAGTTATCGCTCGCTAGCAGTTTTTAGCAGCCGTGCAAATGCATAGTCGCCGCCCATGGGGGAGTGTATTTTTGCTTTGCAGGAGTGCGAACGCCTGGGCAGCAGTGCGCCTGCAAACACATTTTGTGCAAAACAAGACCAGCCCTGTAGTTACTTATCCCGTGTGATGCTTGCTGCGACGAGTGACACGATAATGACGTCAGATACCTGCCCAGCAAACGCCCGGCCACACCTGCGTTTTTCTAAACACTCCTAGAAAACGGTCAGTTGACACCCATTAAAGCCCTCTTCCTGTCAATCTCCTTGCAATCGGCTGTGCGAATGGAATCTTTTCTAGATCCAGTGCACAGCAGTGATGCTCTTTGTGCCCGTACGACACGCATGCACATTGTGGCGCATACGCATGCGCAGTTTTGCCAATTTTTTACCTGATCGCTGTGCTGCAAAAATCAGCAGCGAGCGATCAACTCGGTATGACCCCCACTGTCCCCAATTTAAAGGACTGTTGGGAGGTGTATACCACTGACCTACAAGCATTTGTACTATGGCAATGCAGGTTTTAGGGTTACCAAGATCATCCCTTTAATAAGGGACAGCTATGATTTACACAGTTTCTATGGCTGATACAATCCATGTGAAATGTAGGCTTGAATTTAATCAGCAGAAGGAATCTGTGTAAATCATAGATGTCTTGGACTAAAAAGATACTATGGCATTAAGAGGAGATACTACGGGCGAAGCAGTAGGTCCACTGCACCAGGGACCCAGGGGACTAAGGAGCCCACATCAGCCCAGACCAGTAATTAATTTTCCCCTGGCCTGACCATTTGTGGTGTCTGTAAATGCTACCGGGAACAGCGTGCATCAGCAACTTAATCACTGCTTTGCAAGTCTCCTTTAATTCTGTGGCTGGTCCCTCCTCCAGGACCAGCCAGCCGTGGATGTGGTTTTGTGGCTCCCGCTGACAGTGACACTAACCAATCAGATCCAAGAGCACCATCTGTACTGCCTGCTGTGCTCTACCACTAAACTCTCCTTGCTGGAAGTCTTCACCTTTTGGAACACTCGGGGTACCAGCTGCTGCCGGATGGGGATGTCGATACTCAGTGCTTCTCAGACTGGAACTGCTGCTGCTGTTCTTTGAGGCTCTGTTTGCGGGAAAGTATCCAGCCCCACATCACTGTGTAGATAATGTATAGTGCTCATGGGCTCCATACACTTAAATGCACAATGATTATAATATATACATGTACTGTATATTAAAGAGAAATAGGTATCCACTGCGCTGCCAACAGCAGCTGTTATAGGGGCATCAAGCCCTATAAAATATAGTGTTACAAAAGAGTAGTAGTGTACCAGCGCTGTTGTCACTCTTATCTCATAAAATATGATTTAAAAACAAACTGATAGGATCATAAAATATAACAAAATGTATTTAAAACATTAAAAAATACTCCAACAACACTGTCTCTCTATTGAAATCACCACACCGGTAGTGATGTATAATGTAAAAGGACCTTTAGCATCCCACAATAGTTAATTGACCAGTTAATTCAATAGGATATTACCAACACAAGGATAATTCATGGCGATCCCTTGGCAGATGTAAGCAATTTGCAGAATATTGAGGGTTCCACTTCTAATTCCTGTAGGTATCCATAAACATAAACTGATGTAAAGAGGAAAAAACTCAGTCCAAAATAGTACAGTTATTCCAAAGGTAAAGTGGTGACTGGAGACAGTGGGGAACAAGCAGCCTGACGCGTTTATCCGGGCAAAGAAACACCCAGTTTCATCAGAAGCATAAATGAGTTGTCCATGGAGCACACTTATATACCCCAAAGATTGGGACAAACAGTTGCATGTGTGTAAACATTAATCATCCGATCCATCATCAATTATAAAAATAAGAAGGCAATCTCACTTACCAAAGGGTCATATTAATATATCCCATAAACGAGTATTAGAAAATAATTTGTTTACATGAATCTATTTACATCAGAATTGACAGGTCCGGTATATAGTTGCATGATCGCTGTCCGGTCATGTGTCCCTCATGAACCAATCACGAGCCCAGAAACACGATCCCAGCTCGCGATAACATGACCAGAGCACAGATCGGCGTAACACCGCTGATCAATGCATTCAGCTCCTGATTCCCGGTCACGTGACCACACCATAGTCACGTGATCCGTCGTCAGCAAATGCATTCTATGTATCTGTGGATCTGATTGGTCCCTTGAGTCACATGGAAAGCATTAGTGAAAACAGTTGTTATGACAACCGTCAAACAGAATACATTTAATACTATGCTATCTTAGATGACAAATATCCATGTTAGCAATCCTAGGATTAATTATGAGCAAAACAAACCCATATCAACACAATTTCTATAGTGCACTATGTTAATGTTTTATCTACGGTAAAGAAGGGGGGGATTATCATGATAACCGAGTTGAATCAAACAAGAGATTTTTGAATTACACATATTCTTAAAAATTATCACCATAACCAATGAACCATATGTAGATTTGTATAATATAAAACGTTTTGATAGTCACAAATATAGAGTAAACACAGAAAAGTTCATAATTACAATTATACATTCTACTGTCCTTTAATGGACAGTGAGATCTTGTTTTCTCCGTCTACTTCATAATATAATTCCCATTAGAAATTCCATATTGTTGTATAAAAGAAATTGAAGGAGGTAGAGAATTAATAAGAAAAAGAGAAAATCAAAACACAGAGTTCTCAAATAACGCAGTCAAAAAACATTGTACATCTTTGTCCAACGATGTCGGAAGCAATAGACCTCCCAGGTCCAGGAACAGTGATATAAAACACCGATCTCCTCCCTTGTTGCCAGTCACATTGTTTTTATGCTGCCTTGGCCTGTAGAGTAGTAGCTGTTTGGATTGTTGGTTTATCTCTTTCATAGAGACAGGAAGAATGCGTTGAAGTCGTAGCACCGTGCATGGACAGGGGGCAGTTGTTGTTGAACTCAAGCTATTGAATCAACTATGGTAAACGGAAGACATGGTGGAAGGATGACACTGCTACTTCCTCTCCAATCTCACACTATGAGAGACAGATGGTACAGGTCTCTCTGGCTTCTCCTTCTCCAACAGTGCATCTTCTAAAGGTGGGCAGGCGTGGAAGGATGACTCTCAAAGCGATTCCGATTTCCATTTCTCTTTTGTGCCTAAGGGACAACATAAGTAAAATTTAGCTCATTTTACCCCACTCTCCCTACTTTGACCTAAGGCCACTATCATCATTCTCCCCACTTCATAATACAGCTGCTAGAGAATGAGAAACTGAACGTAGACTTAATTTAGTGAAAAATCATTGTACATACCATTGTTTCCAATCACCTAGGCTGATTCAGCCCGATCTCGCAGAAAACTGCTTAGCTCTGGCTGGTCCGCCGTAAAATATGCAATGACTTGCAGGTGCGAGTTCATTGCAAACAACTGGATTTAGCACTTAGAGCAGAGTATTTCAACCGCTTTGCCGCAGCACACTACTGTGCCACCAGCGGTTGTCAGGTTGACACTGCCTGCCGTCCGCCACCCACCAGAGATGTCCTGCACAGTGCTCCGCCACCCTCTGACAGTGCTCCGCTACCGCCTGCAGCAGAGGTACAGTTGGGAAGGGACAGAGATACCAATGGGCAGGGAGAGGTACAGATGGAGAGGGGGCAGAGGTACAGATGGGATGGGGCAGTGGCGGAACTTGTGAGTTGTGGGCCCAGGTATTATATTTTTACTATTAGCAGTTATTTATATAGCACACACATATTCCGCAGTGATTTACAGAGATATTTGGCCGTTCACATCATTCCCACCTCAGTGGAGCTTACAATCTATATTCCCTACCACACATACATGCAGACACATTCATGCTAGGGTTCATTTTGTTGGGAGACAATTAACCTACCAGTATATTTTTGGATTGTGGAAGAAAGATTTACCGGTAGGTTTAAAATCTTATTTTCTCTTACGTCCTAGAGGATGCTGGGGACTCCGTAAGGACCATGGGGTTTATACCAAAGCTCCCAATCAGGCGGGAGAGTGCGGATGACTCTGCAGCACCGACTGAGCAAATGCGAGGTCCTCATCAGCCAGGGTATCAAACTTGTAGAATTTTGCAAAAGTGTTTGAACCCGACCAAGTAGCTGCTCGGCAAAGCTGTAATGCCGAGACGCTTCGGGCAGCCGCCCAAGAAGAGCCCACCTTCCTAGTGGAATGGGCCTTTACTGAATTAGGTAACGGCTAACCTGCCGTAGAATGAGCCTGCTGAATCGTGTTACAGATCCAGCGAGCAATAGTCTGCTTAGAAGCAGGAGCGCCAACCTTGTTGGCTGCATACAGGACAAACAGAGCCTCTGTTTTCCTAACCCTAGCCGTCCTGGCTACATAAATTTTCAAGGCCCTGACCACATCCAGGGACTTGGAATCCTCCCAGTCCCCCGTAACCACAGGCACCACAATAGGTTGGTTCATATGAAATAAAGAAACCACCTTAGGTAAAAATTGAGGACGAGTCCTCAACTCAGCTTTATTCACATGGAAAATCAAATAGGGGCTCTTGTGGGACAAGGCCGCCAATCCGGACACCCGCCTTGCCGACGCCAAGGCCAATAACATGACCACCTTCCACGTGAGAAATTTTAATTCAACCGTTTTAAGAGGCTCAAACCAGTGAGATTTCAGGAAACTTAACACCACGTTAAAATCCCACGGTGCCACTGGGGGCACAAAGGGGGGCTGGATGTGCAGCACTCCCTTCACAAAAGTCTGGACTTCTGGGAGAGAAGCCAATTCCCTCTGAAAGAATATAGATAGGGCCGAAATCTGTACCTTAATGGAGCCTAACTTCAGGCCCATATCCACTCCTGTCTGTAGAAAGTGGATTAACCGGCCCAGATGGAAATCTTCCGTAGGAGCATTCTTGGCTTCACACCAAGATACATACTTCCTCCAGATACGGTGATAATGCTTCACCGTCACCTCCTTTCTAGCCTTTATCAGAGTAGGGATGACTTCCTCCGGAATACCTTTCCCAGCTAGGATTCGGTGTTCAACCACCATGCTGTCAAACGCAACCGCGGTAAGTCTTGAAACACGCAGGGCCCCTGCTGCAACAGGTCCTCCCTGAGAGGAAGAGGCCACGGATCTTCTGTGAGCATTTCCTGAAGATCTGAGTACCAGGCCCTTCGATGGCCAATCTGGAACAATGAGTATTGTCTGTACTCTTTTTCGTCTTATAATCCTCAAAATTTTTGTGATGAGAGGAAGAGGAGCAAACACATAGACCGACTGAAACACCCATGGTGTCACCAGGGCGCTACTGCTACTGCCTAAGGGACCTGGCACAATACCTCCGAAGCTTCTTGTTGAGGCGTGACGCCATCATGTCTATTTGAGGAATTCCCCAGAGACTTGTTATCTCTGCAAAAACTTCTTGATGAAGTCCCCACTCTCCTGGATGGAGATCGTGTCTGCTGAGGAAGTCTGCTTCCCAGTTGTCTACTCCCGGAATGAAGACAGCTGACAGAGCGCTTACGTGATTTTCCGCCCAGCGAAGAATCCTGGTGGCTTCTGCCATCGCGACTCTGCTCCTTGTCCCGCCTTGGCGGTTTACATGAGCCACGGCTGTGACGTCTGATTGAATCAGAACCGGTAGGTCGCGAAGAAGATTCTCCGCTTGTCGTAGGCCGTTGTATATGGCCCTCAATTCCAGTATGTTGATGTGTAGACAAGCCTCCTGGCTTGACCATAGTCCCTGAAAATGTCTTCCTTGTGTGACTGCTCCCCATCCTCGGAGGCTCGCATCCGTGGTCACCAGAACCCAGTCCTGAATGCCGAACCTGCGACCCTCTAGAAGGTGAGCACTCTGCAGCCACCATAGGAGAGACACCATGGCCCTGGGGGACAGTGTTATTTTCTGATGTATTTGTAGATGGGACCCAGACCACTTGTCCAGAAGGTCCCACTGAAAAGTCCTCGCATGAAACCTGCCGAAGGGGATGGCCTCGTAGGCTGCCACCATTTTCCCCAGAACTCGAGTGCATTGATGAACTGACACTCTTTTTGGTTTTAGCAGGTCTCTGACCATGTTCTGGAGGTCCTGGGCTTTTTCCGATGGAAGAAAAACCTTCTTTTGTTCCGTGTCCAGAATCATGCCTAGGAATGATAGTCGAGTCGTTGGAACCAATTGTGACTTTGGCAGATTGAGAATCCAACCGTGCTGTTGGAGCACTCTCAGGGAGAGCGACACGCTCTTCAGCAATTGATCTCTCGATCTCGCCTTTATCAGGAGATCGTCCAAGTATGGAATAATTGTGACTCCTTGTTTGCGCAGGAGCACCATCATTTCCGCCATCACCTTGGTGAAAATCCTCGGGGCCGTGGAAAGCCCAAACGGCAACGTCTGAAACTAGTAATGACAGTCCTGTACAGCGAATCTCAGGTACTCCTGATGGGGATGCGCATTTAGTACTGATCCCCTCCTGATGAGAGGGATATATGGGGACATGAAGGTAAGCATCCGTCATGTCTAGTGACACCATAAAATCCCCCCCTTCCAGGCTGGATATTACAGCTCGGAGCGATTCCATCTTGAATTTGAACTTTTTCAAGTACAGGTTTAGGGATTTTAGATTTAAAATGGGTCTGACCGAACCATCCAGCTTCGGGACCACAAACAGGGTTGAATAATACCCTTTTCCCTGTTGGACCAGGGGAACCTTGACAACCACTTGCTGTTGACACAGCTTTTGAATTGCAGCTAACACTACTTCGGCGAGGGGGCACCTCTTCGAATTCCAGCTTGTAGCCTTGGGAAACAATTTCCATCGCCCAAGGATCAACGTCTGAAAGACCCCAGATCTGGCTGAAAAGTCGAAGGCGTGCCCCCACTGGTGCGAACTCCCTTAGGGGAGCCCCAGCGTCATGCTGTGGATTTTGTAGAAGCCGGGAGGACTTCTGTTCCTGGGAACTAGCCGAAGCAGGTGTTCATTTTCATCTACCCTTACCTCTGGCAAGGAAGGAGGAACCCCGACCTCTTCTGGACTTATGCGACCGAAAGGACTGCATCTGATACTGTGGAGTTTTCTTTTGCTGTTGGGAAACAAAAGGTAAAAAGGTAGATTTACCTGTGGTAGCTGTGGAAACCAGGTCCGCGAGCCCCTCCCCAAACAACACTTCACCCTTGTAAGTTAAAACCTCCATATGCTTTTTTGAGTCCGCATCACCCGTCCATTGGCGGGTCCATAGAGCTCGTCTCGCAGAAATAGCCATGGCATTGGCTCCGGAACCCAGCAGTCCCACGTCTCTTTGAGCGTCACTCATATATAAGACTGCGTCCTTAATGTGGGCTAAAGTTAATAAAATGGTATCCCTGTCCAGGGTATCAAGGTCAGCTGACAAGGTATCTGTCCACGCTGCAACTGCACTACACACCCATGCCGATGCTATTGCCGGTCTGAGCAAAGCACCTGTATGCGCATAGACTTTAAAGTAGTTTCCTGTCTGCGATCAGCAGGATCCTTGAGGGCTGCCGTGTCCGGAGACGGTAGCGCCACCTTCTTGGACAGGCGTGTTAAAGCCTTGTCCACCCTGGGAGAGGATTCCCAACGTACCCTGTCCTGTGCAGGGAAAGGATACGCCATTAGAACCCTTTTGGGAATCTACAGTTTCTTATCTGGAGTTTCCCAAGCTTTTTCAAATAACTCGTTAAGCTCATGAGATGGGGGAAAGGTTACCTCAGGTTTCTTTTCCTTAAACATGTGTACCCTCTTGTCGGGGACAGAGGGGTCATCAGTGATATGCAAAATATCTTTTATTGCAATAATCATACACTGAATACTTTTTGCCACCCTTGGGTGTAATCTTGCATCATCGTAGTCGACACTGGAGTCAGAATCTGTGTCGGTACCAGTATCTACTATTTGGGATAAGGGACGTTTTTGAGACCCAGAAGGGCCCTGTGATTTGGTCCAATCCGTGGATTGACTCCCTGTTTTCTCCCTGGACTCTGCTTTGTCCAGTCTCTTATGTAATGAGACCACACTTGCATTTAACATATGTCACATGTCCATCCACTCATGAGTCGGCGTTGCCGACAGAGACACACCACTCATCTGCTCCACCTCCTCCTTGGACGAGCCTTCCGCTTCAGACATGCCTACACCCCCACACACACAGGGATATAACTATAAGGGGACAATTCCCCAACAAGGCCCTTTGGAGAGACAGAGAGAGAGTATGCTAGCACACACCCAGCGCCAATTGACACTGGAATAAAACCAGATAGCGCTTTTATATATATATCTCAATGTTATACACTTACTGTGCCAATAATTGTGCCCCCCCCCCCTCTTTTCCAGCCCTCTGTTGCCGAGTTTAGCAGGGGAGAGTCCGGGGAGCCAGCTTCTCTGCAGCGTTCTGTGGAGAAAATGGCGCTGTTAGTGCTGAGGGATCAAGCTCCGCCCCCACCAGCGGCGGGCTTCGGTCCCACTTCAATATTCAAAAAATGGCGGGGCATCTCTGTATTTACTGACTCCGCAGCCTAATATGCCCATAAATGCCAGTCCAGAGGTTTATTGCTGCCCAGGGCACCCCCCCTGCGCCCTGCACCCATCAGTGCCTGTTCTGTGTGTGTAATGTGTGGGAGCAATGTGTATACACTCACTGCGCCTTAAACATGCCCCCCCCCCCCTCTCTTTTCAGCCCTCTGTCACCGAGTTCAGCAGCGGAGAGTCCGGGGAGCCAGCTTTTCTGCAGCGTTCTGTGGAGAAAATGGCGCTGTTAGTGCTGAGGGATCAAGCTCCACCCCCTCCAGTGGCGGGCTTCGGTCCCGCTTCAATATACAAAAAATAGCGGGGATCTCTGCATTTACTGCCTCCGCAGCCTAATGTACCCTTATATGCCAGTCCAGAGGTTTATTGCTGCCCAGGGCGCCCCCACTGCACCCATCAGTGCCTGTTCCGTGTGTGTAGTGTGTGGGAGCAATGGCACGCAGCGTTACCGCTGCGCGCTTACCTCAGTGAAGATCTGAAGTCTTCTGCCGCCTTGAAGTCTTCTTTTCTTCTTATACTCACCTGGCTTCTATCTTCCGGCTCTGCGAGGAGGACGGCGGTGCGGCTCCGGGACGAACGACAGGGTGAGACCTGCGTTCCGACTCCCTCTGGAGCTAATGGTGTCCAGTAGCCTAAGAAGCAGAGCCTATCAGTTAAGTAGGTCTGCTTCTCTCTCCTCAGTCCCATGATGCAGGGAGCCTGTTGCCAGCAGTGCTCAGAGCTCCCCTGTAATGCACCCTTTCTCCTCTGGGCACAAAATCTAACTGAGGTCTGGAGGAGGGGCATAGAGGGAGGAGCCAGTGCACACCCATACTAAAAGTTCTTTATAGTGCCCATGTCTCCTGCGGAGCCCGTCTATACCCCATGATCCTTAGGGAGACCCCAGCATCCTCTAGGACGTAAGAGAAAGGATTTACCGGTAGGTAATTCAAATCCTGTTTTCTCTTACGTCCTTGAGGATACTGGGGTCCATTTAGTACCATGGGGATGTACCAAAGCTCCCAAACCCGGTGGGAGAGTGCTGAGGTTCCTGCAGAACCGACTGACCAAACTGAAGGTGCTCAGAGGCCAAAGTATCAAACTTATAGAACTTAGCAAACGTGTTCGAACCTGACCAAGTAGCCGTTTGGCAGAGCTGTAAAGTCGAGCCACCCCGGGCAGCTGCCCAGGAAGAACCCACCGACCTAGTAGAGTGGGCCTGTACAGATTTAGGAACCAGCAAACCTGCCGTAGAGTTAGCATGCTGGATAGTAAGCCTGATCCAGCGAGCAATAGACTGCTTTGAAGCAGGACATCCAATTTTATTGGGATCATAGAGCACAAACAGTGAGTCTGATTTTCTGTGACGAACTGTCCGCTTCACATAGATTTTCAAAGCCCTCACAACATCCAGGGACTTTGAAGTAGTAGAGGTGTCGGTAACCACCGGGCACAGCCAGATTAAGGGGGTGCTGCAGGGCATACTGTACCCTGGGCCCCCCTTTGTCAGGGGGCCCCCTGGCCAGAGCACGCTGACATCATTAGCTTTCCCTCTTCAGCAGTAGCAGATCCAGCAGCCAGAATGCGAGCAGGACAGTATGCAATGCAGGTAGAGACACAGGAATATCAACTTTCATGATTTACCGACAGAGCTTTCTGACCAGAGGATGGAAAGAAGGGTGGAGAGAGCTGTAAGTGACACAGGGATCCCAGCTTCTCCTACTCCCTGCCTGGGTGTCTGAGTCCTGTGTAAACTGTTATGGAACTAAACCATTCGGGTCTAGAGATAGAGACACACATAGAGTCCTCCTAAGTCCTGTCCCAGTGTGGAAGTAGTACAGAGGCTGCTGCTATTCTTCCATGTGACAAGATAAATTATTTAATTTTTCTATGTGTATTTTAAGGATAAGTTGTCTTTGTTCCACTACAAGAAAAGTTTATAAAATAGTCTTTCAATTAGGTCGCGCTCTAAACAGTATCCGGGCATTATTAAACTAAATTATTAAAACTAATATACACCATTGGTTTAAATTTAATATACACAATCTATAACTCCCATCATGACACATTCCAGGCGGGACAAAATGTTCTCTACCTTGGCTTCCTTCTTAATTTATGATTGTAATCACCTGTGCTGAAGTACCTTTCTTATCAACTAAATAGTTCAACACAGGTGATGCCAATCATATATTAAGTGGGAAGTTCAGGTAGAGAGCATTTTGTCCCTCCTAGAATGGGACATGTTGGGAGGTATGCGCAATCTAATATACATCCCCCACCTTCCATCGGGGTCCCCCCTGTCTTAAGTGCCCCGGGCACCACCAAGGCTTAATCCGACCCTGCCACCAGGACCAGATATGGTTGATATGAAATGCAGACACCACCTTTGGAAGAAATTGCTGTTGAGTTCTGAGTTCAGCTCTATCTTCATGAAAAATTAAATAGGGGCTCTTGTGAGACAACGCCCCCCATTCCAACACACGTCTTGCAGAAGCCAAGGCCAACAGCGTGACAATCTTCCACGTAAGAAACTTTCCGTCAACCTCCTGTAAAGGCGGAGGGGAGGTTAGGGTGAGGCTGTAGGGAGGGGAGGTTATGGTTAGGCTGCAGAGAGGGGAGGTTAGGGTTAGGCTGCAGGGGGGAGGGTTAGGCACTTGGGAGAAGTTAGGGTTAGGCTGCGGGAGGGGAGGTTAGGCTGCGGGAGGGGAGGTTAGGATTACACTGCGGGGAGGGGAGGTTAGGGTTACACTGCGAGGAGGGAAGGTTAGATTTAAGCTGCAGGGAGGGGAGGTTAGGGTTACGCTTCGGGGTGGGGAGGTTAGGGTTAGGCTGCGGGGAGAGGAGGTTAGTGTTACTCTGCGGGGAGGTTAGGGTTAATCTCAGGAGTGGAGCGAAGGGTTAGGCTGTGGTACCTATAATTATGGGATACGCACAGTTACACACTGACTGGGGAGGTCTATGTGCACGCAGAGCTGCCCTTCATGTGCCAACGCCCATAGGCAGCTGCCAAAAGCTGCCTAATGCAAGCGCCGGCCTTGTACAGGTGTACCACCTGTACCCCCTGATAGTAGTACTTTCTGTGTCTGCTGGGCCAGCCCCTTCTCATGCTCTAGATGCCTACACAGTACAATACAGCAGTGCAGCCTGACACTGTCAGTGGCAGCCGGGAGGCAGGCAGTGGAAACTTCCCGGATGTCAGGTATAACTTAGTATAGATAGTGCACTAGTGGTTCAAGGCGTACCCTGCCGCTTGGCGGTCACGGACCACTTATGACCTGCTGGGCCCTAGGTGCACGCCTAGGTTGCATTACAGTAAATCTGGCCCTGGCGCTTGTGATAAATAAGTACCAGGAACAATTTTCAGCTCCACTGGTTTCAAACATAAGGTATAAGTTAAAAAAACAAATGACATTTTTTACAGTGTAGTATTTTTAAAAAAGTGATTTTATTACAAAAAGCACAAAAAAATATTCAGCGTACATTAAAATATTGCACAGAGTATATCAGTGCAAATAACGCTTATCTGAGCCAAGGGGATATCAATATCCCAAATCAGGAGTATAGCCTCAACGTGTTTCATCCATCTGTAATAGCCAGGACTTCATCAGTAGGATCAGACAAGTAACCTTAGACATGGTGTTGGCTTTATAATGAAGTGGCCACAGAAACATCCAATCACTCATTATAAGTACAGACTAGTTATATGGTCATGTCAGAATACAGATATTTCTGCTATGACTTTCTGATACCTCTTGGACGGCACTCTGTACACCTTGTATTGCCTAACTAATAAAACGTAATAAAAACGATTGGATGTGAGCTGTACATCCACCCCCCCTCCATCGTCCCTTCCAGCCCTCGAATCCACGGCATCCAATGACTGAACCGCTAATGTATCAGGAGCAACTAATCCCCAGTAGCAATCATTGGCTATGGCGGCTCCCGGCTTTGGGCTGCGCAGGGGAGATCTCGTGATAGTAGTGAGATCTTATGTATGCCTAGTGGAGCTGGACAGGCAAGGAGACACAGCATATCAGTACTAGAATCAGTGCCAGATTAAGGACCACATGGGTCTGGAGCTACTGTAAAATTGCTGAAGGGCCCATTGTGTGCACTACGGGGTGTGACCAGTACTGTGGTGGTGTAACGAGTGATGTGGGGGTGTGACCTGTGCTGTGGGGCAGCATCCAGGGGTGTAAAGTAATTCCAGTGGCAAGATATAATTTGGAGCTCATGTGGTCCTCTATATCTGTATGTGCCTATGTCTGTATGTGCGCCTCTGTCTGAATGTGCCCCTTTATGTTCGTACATGCCTATATCCGTATGTGTTCCTCTATGTCCGTATGCACTCCTGTATGTCCGTATGTGCCTGTAGTATGCCTATATGTGCTCCGCTATGTCTTTATGTGCGAATGTCTGAATGTGCTTCTGTATGTCCGTATGTCCATATGTCGGTATGTGCTTCGCTATGTCAATATGTGCCTATGTCTATATGTGCCCCTTTATGGGTTGGGTATGGGATACCAACGGTGAGGATGTCGGCGGTCAGAATACTGACACTACTTGGTAAGTAAACTAAGCCTACACTTTACCCTCCCCCTAACACTCTCCTCATGCAATCTAACCCTAACCTCCCCCTTCCACAGCCTAATTCTAACCTCTCCCTCCAACAGCCTAACACTAACCTTCACCCTAGTGCCTAACCCTAACCTTCCCTCCTGCAGCCTAACCCTCCCTGCCAAACTTATATTAGTGAAAGGGAAGAGAGAGAGAGAAGGGGAGACAGAGAGAGAGAGAGAGAGAGAGAGAGAAGGGGGGAGACATGGGGTATACAGAGAGGGGGGGAGTGGGAGAGAGAGAAAGGGGGTGTTGAGGGGGAGAGATAGGGTAGAGAGAGGGAAGAGAGATAGGTGGGTAGACACAGAAGTGGGTAGACGCAGATAGAGAGAAGGGGGAGACACGCAGAGAGGGAAGAGTCGAGACACAGAGGGAGAAGGGGGAGACACAGAGGAAGAGAGAAGGGGGAGACACAGAGGAAGAGAAAAGGGGAAGACAGAGGGAGAGATAAGGGGGAGACACATAGAAATAAAATTGAGAAAGAGAGAGAGAGAGAAAGAAGGAGGAGACAGAGAGAAGGGGGAGACATAGAGAAGAAAGAAGGGGGAGAAGGGGGAGAGAGGGGAGAGAAAAGGGGGATACACAGAGCAGGGGGGGATACAGAGAGATAGAAGGGGGAGACACACAGAGAGAAGGGGGAGAGAGAGAGAGAGAAAGAAGGGAAAGACACAGAGTGAAAGAAGGGGGAGACAGATAGAGAGGAGGGGGAGACAGGGATAGAGAGGGGGAAGGAGAGGAGGGGTGAAACACAGAGAGAAGGGGGAAGGAGAGAGAGTGAAGTGGGGAGATATGGAGAGAGAGAGAATAGGCAAGACACAGAGAAGGGGGAGACACAGAGAGAAAGAAGGGGGAGACAGAGAGAGAAAGAAGGAGAGAGAGGGGGAGAAGTGGGAGAAAGAGAGATGGGAGAGGAGACACAGAGGAGAGGGAGAGATGGCGAAGACAGTGAGAGAGGGGGAGAAGTGGGAGAGAGAGAACGGGGGATACACAGAGAGAAAAAGGAGAAGGGGGGACAGAAAGAAGGGGAAGACACAGTGAAAGAAGGGGGAAAACAGATAATGGGGAGACACAGAGAGAGAGAGGTGGAGGATTGAGAGAGAGAGAGAGAGAGAGAGAGCGAGAGGGGGGGGGTGAGAAACAGACAGAGTGTGGGAAAACAGAGAAAAAGAGAAGGGGGAGACACATATAGAGAGAAAGGGGAACAGAGTGAGTGGGGAGGATATAATGGGGGTCATTCCGAGTTGTACGCTCTTTTGCCGATTTTCGCTATGCTGCGATTTGTTGCAAATTGCTCATGCGCAAGGCACGCAGGGCGCATGCGCTTAGTTATTTAACACAAAACTTAGCAGTTTTGCTGTGGCTTCTGCGGCGCTTTTCAGTCGCACTGCTGTTCGGTAAATGATTGACAGGAAAGGGGCGTTTCTGGGCGGTATCTCAGCGTTTTCCCGGCGTTTGCAAAAAAAATGCAGGCGTGTCAGGGAAAAATGTGGGAGTGTCTGGAGAAACGGGGGAGTGGCTGGCCGAACGCAGGGCGTGTTTGTGACGTCAAACCAGGAACTAAACGGACTGAGCTGATCGCAATCTGTGAGTAGGTCCGGAGCTACTCAGAAACTGCTAAGAATTATTTTGTAGCAGTTCTGCTAATTTTTCGTTCGCTATCCTGCTAAGCTAAGATACACTCCCAGAGGGCGGCGGCCTAGCGTGTGCAATGCTGCTAAAAGCAGCTAGCGAGCAAACAACTCGGAATGACCACCAGAGACAGAGAGAGAGAAAACAAGATTTATGGTTAGAACTTACCGTTGTTAAATCTCTTTCTGCGAGGTACACTGGGCTCCACAGGCAATGACATTGGGGTGTAGAGTAGGATCTTGGTCCGAGGCACCAACATTCTCACAACAGGAGAAAGTGTCAGCGGCTAATGCCATACCAACCCAAAGAAGCTAAGTGCGTCAGGGTGGGCGCCCTGTGAAGCCCAGTGTACCTCGCAGAAAATAGGATTTTAATACCTACCAGTAAATCCTTTTCTCCTAGTCCGTAGAGAATGCTGGGGACTCCAAAAGGACCATGGGGTATAGACGGGATCCGCAGGAGACATGGGCACACTATAAGACTTTGAATGGGTGTGAACTGGCTCCTCCCTCTATGCCCCTCCTCCAGACCTCACTTATAGGAACTGTGCCCAGGGAGACGGACATTTCGAGGAAAAGGATTTTGGTTAACCAAGGATGAGATACACACCAGCTCACACCACAATACACCGTACAACATGGCTTTTAAACAATACCAGTTAACAGTATGAACCAAAAACAGCAACAAGCTGAACATAACCGATACACAACCTCCGTGTAACAGAAGCAATAACTATCAAAACTGCTGCAAAAACAGTCCGAACAGGGACGGGTGCCCAGCATCCTCTAAGGACTAGGAGAAAAGGATTTACCGGTAGGTATTAAAATACTATTTTCTCTTACGTCCTAGAGGATGCTTGAGACTCCAAAAGGACCATGGGGTCTATACCAAAGCTCCAGACCGGGCGGGAGAGTGCGGACAACTCTGCAGCACAGACTGAGCAAACATGAGGTCCTCATCAGCCAGGGTATCAAACTTGTAGAACTTAGCAAAAGTGTTTGAACCCGACCACGTAGCTGCTCGGCAAAGTTGAAGCGCCGAGACTCCTCGGGTAGCCGCCCAAGACGAGCCCACCTTCCTGGTAGAATGGGCTTTCACTGACTCCTGCAACGGCAATCCAGCCGTAGAATGAGCATGCCAAATCGTATTACAGATCCAGCGGGCAATAGTCTTCTTGGAAGCAGGAGCCCCAATCTTGTTGGGAGCATATAGGACAAGCAGCGCCTCTGATTTCCTAATTTGAGCCGTTCTGGCGACATAAATTTTCAAAGCTCTGACTAAATCGAGAGATTTTGACACAGCCAAGGCATCCATAGCCACAGGCACCACTAGGTTGGTTTATGTGAAAAGAAGAAACCACCTTTGGCAGAAATTGTTGACGAGTTCTCAATTCCGCTCTATCCACATGGATTTTAAACCTAACGGTAAATCGTTTTCTCCTAGTCCGTAGAGGATGCTGGGGACTCCGTAAGGACCATGGGGTATAGACGGGCTCCGCAGGAGACATGGGCACTATAAAGAACTTTTAGTATGGGTGTGCACTGGCTCCTCCCTCTATGCCCCTCCTCCAGACCTCAGTTAGAGAAACTGTGCCCAGAGGAGATGGACAATACGAGGAAAGGATTTTGTTAATCTAAGGGCAAGATTCATACCAGCCCACACCAATCATACCATATAACCTGGAAAATACGCAACCAGTTAACAGTATGAACAAAAAACAGTATCAGTCAAAGACCAATTCCAACTGTAACATAACCCTTATGTAAGCAACAACTATAAACAAGTCTTGCAGATTTAGTCCACACTGGGACGGGCGCCCAGCATCCCCTACGGACTAGGAGAAAAAAGATTTACCGGTAGGTTTAAAATCTTATTTTCTCTTTCGTCCTAGAGGATGCTGGGGACTCCATAAGGACCATGGGGTTTATACCAAAGCTCCAAACCGGGCGGGAGAGTGCGGATGACTCTGCAGCACCGACAGAGCAAACGCAAGTTCCTCATCAGTCAGGGTATCAAACTTGTAGAATTTTGCAAAAGTGTTTGAACCCAACCAAGTAGCTGCTTGGCAAAGCTGTAATGCCGAGACGCCTCGGGCAGCCGCCCAAGAAGAGCCCACCTTCCTAGTGTAATGGGCCTTTGCCGAATTTGGTAACGGCAATCCAGCCGTAGAATGAGCCTGCTGAATCGTGTTACAGATCCAGCGAGCAATAGTCTGCTTAGAAGCAGGAGCGCCAACTTTGTTGGCTGCATACAGGACAAACAGAGCCTCTGTTTTCCTAACCCTAGCCGTCCTGGCTACATAAATTTTTAAGGCCCTGACTACATCCAGGTACTTGGAGTCCTCCAAGTTCCCCGTGGCCACCGGCACCACAATAGGTTGGTTCATATGAAACGAAGAAACCACCTTAGGCAAAAATTGAGGACGAGTCCTCAACTCTGCTCTATCCACATGGAAAATCAAATAGGGGCTCTTGTGGGACAAGGCCGCCAGTTCGGACACCCGCCTTGCAGATGCCAAAGCCAATAACATGACCACCTTCCATGTGAGAAATTTTAATTCAACCGTTTGAAGAGGTTCAAACCAGTGAGATTTTAGGAAACTTAACACCACGTTAAGGTCCCACGGTGCCACTGGGGGCACAAAAGGGGGCTGGATGTGCAGCACTCCCTTCATAAACCTCTGGACTTCTGGGAGAGAAGCCAATTCCTTCTGGAAGAATATAGATAGGGCCGAAATCTGAACCTTAATGGAGCCTAACTTCAGGCCCATATCCATTCCTGTCTGTAGAAAGTGGAGAAAACGGCCCAGATGGAAATCTTCCGTAGGAGCATTCTTGGCTTCACACCAAGATACATACTTCCTCCAAATACGGTGATAATGTTTTGCCTTCACCTCCTTCCTAGCCTTTATCAGAGTAGGGATGACTTCCTCCGGAATACCTTTCCCAGCTAGGATTCGGTGTTCAACTGCCATGCCATCAAACGTAACCGTGGTAAGTCTTGGAACACGCAGGGCCCCTGCTGTAACAGGTCCTCCCTGAGAGGAAGAGGCCACGGATCTTCTGTGAGCATTTCCTGAAGATCTGAGTACTAGGCCCTTCGAGGCCAATCTGGAACAATGAGTATTGTCTGCACTCTTTTTCGTCTTATGATTCTCAATATTTTTGAGATGAGAGGAAGAGGAGGGAACACATAGACCGACTGAAACACCCATGGTGTCACCATGGCCTCCACCGCTACTGCCTGAGGGTCCCGTGACCTGGCACAATACCTCCGAAGCTTCTAGTTGAGGCGTGACGCCATCATGTCTATTTGAGGAATTCCCCAAAGACTTGTTATCTCTGCAAAAACTTCTTGATGAAGTCCCCACTCTCCTGGATGGAGATCGTGTCTGGAACCCAGCAGCCCAACGTCTCTGTGAGCGTCCCTCATATATAAGACTGCGTCTTTAATGTGGGCTAAGGTCAATAAAATGGTATCCCTGTCCAGGATATCAAGGTCAGCTGACAAAGTATCTGTCCACGCTGCAACTGCACTACACACCCATACCGATGCTATTGCCGGTCTGAGCAAAGCACCTGTATGCGCATAAATAGACTTTAAAGTAGTTTCCTGTCTGCGATCAGCAGGATCCTTGAGGGCTGCCGTGTCCGGAGACGGTAGCGCCACCTTCTTGGACAGGCGTGTTAAAGCCTTGTCCACCCTGGGAGAGGATTCCCAACGTACCCTGTCCTGTGCAGGGAAAGGATACGCCATCAGAACTCTTTTGGGAATCTGCAGTTTTTATCTGGAGTTTCCCAAGCTTTTTCAAATAACTCGTTAAGCTCATGAGATGGGGGAAAGGTTACCTCAGGTTTCTTTTCCTTATACATGCGCACCCTCGTGTCAGGGACAGAGGGGTCATCAGTGATATGCAAAACATCTTTTATTGCAATGATCATACACTGAATACTTTTTGCCACCCTTGGGTGTAATTTTGCATTATCGTAGTCGACACTGAAGTCAGAAACCGTGTCGGTACCAGTGTCTACTATTTGGGATAGGGGACGTTTTTGAGACCCAGAAGGGCCCTGTGACCCAGTCCAATCCGTGGACTGACTCCCTGCTTTCTCCCTGGACTCTGCTTTGTCCAGTCTCTTATGTAATGAGGCCACACTTGCATTTAACATATGCCACATGTCCATCCAATCATGAGTTGGCGTTGCCGACGGAGACACACCACACATCTGCTCCACCTCCTCCTTGGACGAGCCTTCCACTTCAGACATTCCGACACGCACGTACCGACACCCCCACACACACAGGGATATAACTATAAGGGGACAATTCGCCAACAAAGGCCCTTTGGAGAGACAGAGAGAGAGTATGCCAGCACACACCCAGCGCCAACTGACACTGGAATAAAACCCAGATAGCGCTTTTTATATATATAATCAATGTGTATACACTCACTGCGCCTTAACCATGCCCCCCCCCCCCCTCTTTTCAACCCTCTGTCACCGAGTTCAGCAGGGGAGAGTCCGGGGAGCCAGCTTCTCTGCAGCATTCTGTGGAGAAAATGGCACTGTTAGTGCTGAGGGATCAAGCTCCGCCCCCTCCAGGGGCGGGCTTCGGTCTCACTTCAATATACAAAAAATTGCGGGGATCTCTGCATTTACTGCCTCCGCAGCCTAATGTACCCTTATATGCCAGTCCAGAGGTTTATTGCTGCCCAGGGCGCCCCCCTGCACCCATCAGTGCCTGTTCCGTGTGTGTAGTGTGTGGGAGCAAAGGCACGCAGCGTTACCGCTGCGCGCTTACCTCAGTGAAGATCATGAAGTCCTCTGCCGCCTTGAAGTCTTCTTTTCTTCTTATACTCACCCGGCTTCTATCTTCCGGCTCTACGAGGAGGACGGCGGCGCGGCTCTGGGACGAATGGCGGGGTGAGACCTGCGTTCCGACTCCCTCTGGAGCTAATGGTGTCCAGTAGCCTAAGAAGCAGAGCCTATCATTTAAGTAGGTCTGCTTCTCTCTCCTCAGTCCCACGATGCAGGGAGCCTGTTGCCAGCAGTGCTCCCTAAAAATAAAAAACCTAACAAAATTATTTTTCAGAGAAACTCTGGAGAGCTCCCCTGTAATGCACCCTATCTCCTCTGGGCACAACATCTAACTTAACTGAGGTCTGGAGGAGGGGCATAGAGGGAGGAGCCAGTGCACACCCATACTAAAAGTTCTTTATAGTGCCCATGTCTCCTGCGTAGCCCGTCTATACCCCATGGTCCTTACGGAGTCCCCAGCATCCTCTAGGACGTAAGAGAAATAGGCGCTCTTGTGAGACAAAGTCGCCAATTCTGACACCCGTCTTGTGGACGCCAAGGCCAAAAGCATGACCACTTTCCAAGTGAGAAATTTCAACTCAACCTTTCACAAAGGTTCAAACCAGTGAGACAAAAGAAATTGCAACACCACGTCAAGATCACACGGTGCCACAGGTGACACAAACGGAGGATGGATGTGCAGTACTCCCTTCACGAAAGTCTGAACCTCAGGAAGGGCGGCCAATTCTTTTTGAAAGAAAATCGATAAAGCCCAAATCTGCACTTTAATGAAACCTAATTTCAGGCCTGCATCCACACCTGCCTGCAAAAAATGGAGGAAACGACCCAGCTGAAACTCCTCCGTAGGAGCCTTCTTCGCTTCACACCAAGACACATACTTTCTCCAAATACAGTGATAATGCTTCGCCGTGACCTCCTTTCTAGCCTTAAGGAGAGTGGGCATGACTTCCCTGGGAATACCCTTTGGAGCTAGGATTTGGAGTTCAACCTCCACGCCGTCAAGCGCAACCACGGTAAGTCCTGGAAGACGGACGGCCCTTGCAGTAACAGATCCTCCGTGAGAGGAAGAGGCCAGGGATCTTCTATGCGCAATTCCTGAAGATTCAGATACCAGGCCCTCCGTGGCCAATCTGGAACAATGAGTACCGCCTGAACCCTTGTTCTTCTTATGATCCATATCACTTTTGGAATGAGTGGAAGTGGAGGGAACACATATACCGACTGAAACACCCACGGAGTTACCAGGGTGTCCACTGCACTGGCTTGAGGGTCCCTTGACCTGGAACAATATCTCTGAAGCTTCTTGTTGAGGCGAGACGCCATCATGTCTATTTAAGGAATTCCCCAACGACTTGTCACTTCTGCAAAAACCTCTTGATGAAGACCCCACTCTCCTGGATGGAGATCGTGTCTGCTGAGGGAGTATGCTTCCCAGTTGTCCACGCCCGGAAGGAAGACCGCTGACAGAGCGCTTACATGCTTTTCCGCTCAGCTGAGAACTTTTGTGGCCTCCGCTATAGCCGCTCTGCTCTTTGTTCCGCCCTGACGGTTTATGTACGCCACCGCTGTTACGTTGTCCGACTGAATCAAGACAGGCAGACCCCGAAGAAAATGTTCCGCTTGCAGAAGGCCGTTGTAGATGGCTCTTAATTCCAGAACGTTTATGTGCAGACAAGCTTCCTGGCTTGATCATTTTCCCTGGAAATTTTTTCCTTGTGTGACTGCTCCCCAGCCTCGGAGACTTGCATCCGTGGTCACCAGGACCCAATCCTGGATCCCGAACCTGCGTCCCTCTAGGAGGTGAGAACTTTGAAGCCACCACAGGAGAGAAATTCTGGTCCTGGAAGATAGACTTATTTTCCGGTGCATGTGCAGGTGAGACCCGGACCACTTGTCCAACAAGTCCCACTGAAATACCCTGGCATGAAACCTGCCAAACGGAATGGCTTCGTAAGCTGCAACCATCTCCCCCAGCACCCGAGTGCATTGATGCATCAACACTCTTGCCGGTTTCAGAATCTCCTTGACCGTGGTCTGGATTTCCAGAGCTTTTTCCGCTGGGAGAAACACTCTCTGCAGTTCCGTGTCCAGGATCATGCCCAAGAAAGACAGCCGAGTTGTCGGAATCAACTGTGACTTTGGCAAATTTAGAATCCAACCATGTTGTTGTAGAACTGTCAGGGAGAGTGCCACGTTTCTAAGCAACTGCTCCTTTGATCTCGCCTTTATCAGGAGATCGTCCAAGTACGGGATAATTGTGACACCCTGCTTGCGTAGGAGTACCATAATTTCCGCCATTACTTTGGTGAAGACCCACAGGGCCGTGGAAAGACCATATGGCAGCGTCTGAAATTGGTAATGACAATCCTGAACCGCAAACCTCAGGAAAGCCTGATGAGGGGGATATATTGGGACATGTAAGTAGGCATCTTTTATGTCGACTGACGCCATAAAATCCCCCCCCTTCCAGACTGGAGATCACTGCTCGAAGAGATTCCATCTTGAACTTGAAAGTTTTCAAATACAGATTGAGGGATTTTAGGTTCAGGATCGGTCTGACCGAGCCATCCAGCTTTGGTACGACAAAGAGGCTCGAATAAAACCCTTCACCCCGTTGAGACGGGGGTACCGTGACAATGACACGCTGTTGACACAGCTTTTGTATCGCAGCACTCACTACTGCCCTTTCTGGGATCGAAACTGGCAAGGCTGATTTGAAAAATCGGTGGGGGGGCACTTCTTGAAACTCCAGTTTGTACCCTTGGGACACTATGTCTAACACCCAAAGATCCAGGCCCGAGTGAAACCAGACCTGACTGTACGGACTCCCATAGAGGAGCCCCAGCGTCATGCCGGGGAGGACTTCTGCTCCTGGGAGCCTGGCACAGCAGGAGACCTTTTTCCCCTTCCTCTACGTTTAGAGGCAAGGAAGGACGACCCTCTTCCTTTTTTGTATTTATTAGGCCGAAAGGACTGCATCTGATAATGGGGCGTCTTTTTCTGCTGTGCAGGAACATAAGGAAGAAAGGATGACTTACCTGCTGTAGCTGTAGACACCATGTCAGCGAGGCCGTCACCAAACAAGACACTACCTTTATATGGGAAAGCTTCCATAGCTTTCTTAGAGTCGGCATCAGCATTCCATTGATGAATCCACAGCGCTCTCCTGGCCGAGACTGCCATGCATTGGCCCTTGATCCCAAGAGGTCAATATCCCTCGCCGCATCCTTTAGGTAAGCTGCAGCGTCCCTGATATAACCGAGAGTCAAAAGAATGTTATCCCTATCCAGGGTATCCATGTCAGATGCCAAATTATCTGCCCACTTACCAATAGCACTACTCACCCATGCCGACGCCACGGCAGGTCTGAGCAGCGCACCCGTAGTGACATAAATGGATTTTAAGGTCATTTCCTGCTTACGATCCGCAGGGTCCTTTAGGGCAGCAGTCAGTGTCAGGAGACGGAAGCGCCACCTTCTTGGACAGGCGTGATAGAGCCTTGTCCACATTGGGAGATGACTCCCACTTTTCCCTGTCGTCAGAGGGGAAAGGATATGCCATTAGAATTATCTTGGGAATCTGCCACCTTTTGTCAGGAGATTTGCAAGCTTTTTCACAAAGAGCGTTCAGCTCATGAGAGGGGGGAAACATCACCTCTGGCTTTTTTCCCTTATACAAACAAACCCTTGTATCTGGAACAGTAGGTACTTCTGAAATATGTAAAACATCTTTAATTGCCACAATCATGTACTGAATACTCTTAACCAATTTTGGATGTAAACTGGCCTCACTATAGTCGACACTGGAATCAGAGTCCGTTTCGGTATCAGTATCCGCCATCTGGGTAAATGAACGCTTTTGTGACCCTGAGGGGGCCTGTACCTGAGACAAGGCGTCCGCCATGGATTTTCTCCATGTTTGTCCAACCTTTTATTCAATAAAGCCACATTTGCATTCCACCCACTCAGCAGTCAGCGGTGCCGACAGAGTCACTCCCAGCGCCTTATCTGCCCCCACTGCAACTTCCTCCGGGGAGGAACACTCAGCCTCAGACATGTCAACACACACGTACCGACACGCACAATCACACTGGCTATAGGGGACAGACCTACAGGAAAGCCTGTTAGAGAAAACACAGAGGGAGTTTACCAGCGCACACCCCAGCGCCTATCCCGGTACTGAGAGCAAATACACAGTGCCTCAGAACCGTTAGCGCCGTTATTAAAGGGTTAATTGGTCAATTGCACCAAATTATTGTGCACCAACCCCCCCCCCCCTTCCCGTCTTGCTCCCTGTTACTTGTTCAGGAGAGTGGAGGTCCGGGCAAGTGTCTCTGTTCCTGTGAAGAGAAATTGGCGCTAGTAAGCTGTGAGGGCTAAGCTACACCCCCTCACAGGTGCGCTGTAGTCCCGCTCCAAATTTTCATATTTATACTGGCGGGGGCTATATTTAGTGCCTAGGCACTTATAATATATATATTTTGGCCAGTGCTGTACTCCAGTAATCATGCTGCCCAGGGCACCCCCCCTGCGCCCTGCAAGTGCCGTCTGAAGTGTGTGTGGGAGTATGGAGCGCAGCGCAACCGCTGCGCGGTACCTCATTACTAAAGTCTTCTGCCGTCACTGAAGTCTTCTGATCTTCTTTATACTCACCCGGCTTCTTTCTTCTGGCTCTGTGAGGGGGTTGATGGCGTGGCTCAGGGAACAAGCAGCTAGGCGCACCAAGTGATCGAGCCCTCTGGAGCCAATGGTGTCCAGTAGCCTAGGAAGCAGAGCCTTTGAACTCAGAAGAAGTAGGTCTACTTCTCTCCCCTCACTCCCACGAAGCAGGGAGCCTGAAGCCAGCAGGTCTCCCTGAAAATAAAAAACCTAACAGAGAGTCTTTTCAGAGAAACTCAGGAGAGCTCCCCTAGTGTGTGTCCAGTCTCTCTGGGCACAAAATCTAACTGAGGTCTGGAGGAGGGGCATAGAGGGAGGAGCCAGTTCACACCCATTCAAAGTCTTATAGTGTGCCTGTGTCTCCTGTGGATCCCGTCTATACGCCATGGTCCTTTTGGAGTCCCCAGCATCCTCTAGGACGTAAGAGAAAGAGATTTAACAATGGTAAGTTCTTACCATAAATCTCGTTTTCTGCTGCGGGTTACACTGGGCTCCACGGGGAATTACATTGGGGATGTCCTAAAGCAGTTCCTTATGGGAGGGGACGCACTGTAGCGGGCACAGGAACCCGGCGTCCAAAGGAAGCATCCTGGGAGGCGGATGTATCGAATGCATAGAACCTTATGAATGTGTTCACTGTGGACCACGTAGCCGCCTTGCACAATTGTTCAAGGGTCGCACCATGGCGGACCGCCCAAGAAGGTCCAACAGACCGAGTAGAATGGGCCTTAATAGTAGCAGGAGCTGGACCACCAGCCTGTACATAAGCATGTGCAATCACCATTCTAATCCATCTGGCTAAGGTCTGCTTGTGAGCAGGCCAGCCACGTTTGTGAAAAACAAACAAAACAAAGAGAGAATCAGACTTCCGGATAGGAGCTGTCCTCTTCACATAGATACAGAGAGCCCACACCACATCCAAAGACCGCTCTTTGGAAGACAATTCAGGAGAGACAAAGGCCGGAACCACAATCTCCTGATTAAGGTGGAAAGAAGACACTACCTTAGGTAGGTACCAGGGACGTGTCCTAAGAACCGCCCGGTCACGGTGAAATATCAGATATGGGGAACTACAGGACAAGGCACCCAAATCTGCTGTCTATTGCTTCTAGCTGAAGCAATAGCCAGCAGAAACACCACCTAAAGGGAAAGCCACTTAAGGTCAGCTGAACCAAGAGGTTCAAACGGAGACTCTTGTAACGCCCCCAAAACCACCGACGAGTCCCAAGGAGCCACAGGCGGGACATAGGGAGGTTGGATACGCAACACGCCCTGAGTAAAGGTATGCACATCAGGTAAGGTCGCAATTTTTCTCTGAAACCACACCGACAAGGCAGATATTTGAACCTTGAGGGAGGCCAGACGCAGGCCTAAGTCCAGGCCCTGCTGAAGAAAAGCCAACAACTTGGATATACTAAACTTGGAAGCGTCATAATCATTAGATGCGCACCAAACAAAGTAAGAATGCCAGACCCTTTAGTAAATCAGAGCAGAAGCCGGTTTCCGGGCCCGCAACATAGTTTGAATGACCGCCTCAGAAAACCCTTTAGCCCTTAAGACGGAAGCTTCCAGAGCCAAAGACAGCCGGGCAAGGTCCTGGTAGACACAGGGGCCCTGTATGAGGAGGTCTGGGCGTTGTGGATGTAAAATTGGACGCTCTGACGATAGGCCTTGCAGGTCTGAGAACCATTGCCGTCTGGGCCACGCTGGAGCTATGAGAGGCAGAATTCCTCTTTCTTACTTGAACTTCCGAATTACCCTGGGCAGGAGTGACACCGGAGGGAACACGTACGGCAGCCAAAACCTCCACGGTACCGCCAGCGCATCCACGAATGCTGCTTGAGGATCCCTTGTCCTTGCTCCGAAGACCGGAACCTTGTGATTGTGTCGAGACGCCATCAGATCTACGTCTGGAAGGCCCCACCTTTCCACTAGGAGTTGAAACACTTCTGGATGGAGGCCCCACTCGCCGGCATGCACGTCCTGACGACTGAGAAAGTCCGCTTCCCAATTCAGGACTCCCAGAATGAATATTGCCGATATGGCCGGTAGATGGCGTTCTGCCCACTGTAGAATCTGTGAGACTTCCTTCATTGCTAGGCGGCTTCGATTGCCGCCTTGATGATTTATGTAAGCCACTGTGGTGGCGTTGTCCGACTGTACTTGAACAGGACGGTTCTGAATTAAATGCTGGGATAGGTTCAAGGCATTGAAGACCGCCCGCAACTCCAGAATATTGATCGAGAGGAGGGACTCCTCCTTGGTCCACTGCCCCTGAAGGGAGTGTTGCTCCAGCACCGCGCCCCAACCTCTTAGACTGGCATCTGTCTTCAACAGGACCCAGTCGGATATCCAGAACGGACGGCCCCTGCACAGTTGCTGGTCCCGGAGCCACCAGAGCAGCGACAGACGGACCTCCGGAGTCAATGAGATCATTTGAGACCTGACTCGGTGAGGCAGGCTGTCCCATTTGGCTAGAATCAGCCTCTGGAGAGGGCGAGAGCGAAATTGAGCGTACTCCACCATGTCGAATGCTGACACCATGAGGCCCAGCACCTGCATCGCCGAATGTATCGACACTTGCGGACGAGATAGGAAGCAACGAATCCTGTCCTGAAGTTTCAGGACTTTCTCCTGAGACAGGAACAACCGCTGGTTGTGAGTCAATAGTGACTTCTTCCAGTTGATGAGCCACCCGTGGGCTTGCAGAAACCGGACCGTCACATCTAGATGACGCAGGAGAAGTTCTGGGGAATTTTCCAGAATTAACAAGTCGTCCAAATACGGCAGTATCCTGACCCCTTGACGGCGGAGTACCACCGTCACCACCACCATGACTTTTGTAAAGACTCGCGGAGCCGTTGTTAAACCAAAAGGTAACGCCTGAAACTGGTAATGGCAGTTGCCAATCGCAAATCTCAGGTATTGCTGATGAGACACTGCTATAGGAATATGCAGGTAAGCATCCTGTATATCCAGGGAGACCATGAAGTCCCCAGGTTCCAAGGCCAGAACTATAGAGCGAAGGGTTTCCATCCGGAACTTGGAAACCTTCACAAACCTGTTCAATGCCTTGAGGTTGAGAATGGGCCGGGAGGACCCATTCGGTTTCGGGACTAGAAACAGTAGAGAATAGTACCCCCGGCCCCTCTGCGCAAGAGGCACCTGTACTACGACTCCTGTATCCAGGAGGGTCTGTACCACCGAATGTAGAGTATTTGCCTTTGTCTTGTCCAACGGGACATCTGTCTGGCAAAATCGATGAGGGGGTCGGTTTTTGAAGGCTATGGCGTAACCTCGAGTGACGACTTCCCGTACCAAGGCATCTGAAGTGGTCTACAACCATTCCTGGGTATACCCTAGAAGCCGACCCCCCACCCTGGGATCCCCCAGAGGGAGGCCCGCCCCGTCATGCGGCAGGCTTATCTGTTTTGGAAGCTGGCTGACGAGCCGCCCAGGCTCTTTTGGGCTTAGGCTCACCAGGTTTGGAAGTGCGGGCCTGCTTGTTGTACGCCTGACCTTTTGCTTTACCTAAAGGACGAAAGGGGCGAAAGGAAGTACCTTTAGCCTTCGACACAGAAGGAGCAGTACTTGGCAGAAAGGCAGTTTTGGCAGTAGCCAAGTCAGCCACAATCTTATTTAAACCCTCCCCAAACAGAATATCTCCCTTAAAAGGGAGTACCTCCAGTGTTTTTCTAGAGTCCAGATCCACATACCAGGATCTCAGCCACAATATCTGGCGAGCCAGGACTGACGTATTAGAGGCCTTGGCTGCCAGGATACCGGCATCAGAAGCCGCCTCTTTAATACAACGAGAAGCTGTGACAATATAAGACAAGCATTGTCTAGCATGGTCAGAGGAGATTTCAGCATCTAACTCCAAGGCCCATGCTTCAATGGTCTCTGCAGCCCAAGTAGCTGCAATAGTGGGCCTTTGTGCAGCACCCGTGAGGGTGTAAATCGCTTTCAGACAACCCTCCACACGTTTATCCGTAGGCTCTTTTAGAGACGTGACGGTGGTGACCGGTAGAGCTGAGGAAACCACCATCCTAGCCACATGTGAGTCCACTGGAGGAGGTGTTTCCCAATTCTTAGACAGCTCCAGCGCGAGGGGATAGCGAGCCAGCATCTTCTTTTGAGGCACAAACTTCGTACCCGGGTTTTCCCAGGGTTCCTCACGTATATCAATTAGGTGGTCAGAGTGAGGTAAAACTTGTTTAATCACCTTCTGACGCTTGAACCTATCTGGTTTCTTAGGAGGAACGGATGGCTCAGGATCATCCGTAAACTGTAAAATCAACTTAATAGCCTCCAAAAGATCAGGAACATCCACATGTGAACCACCCTCCCCATCAGCCGTATCTGAGTCAGAACCTGTGGGGTCAGTGTAAGTGCCGTCTTCATCCGACGAGGTGTCAGTGACAGCAGTGGATTGTGAGGAGACAAGCGCTCGCTTAGAGGACCACTTGGACATAGGCGAGCGCCGGTCAGACTTTTTAGTAGTCAGGGACTGATTCAACTTCTTTATTTGAGCAGATAAATTGTCCGCCCATGGCGGGTTAGCTGCAGGGACCACAAACGGTTGCACCGGCATAGGGGATCCCATAGGGGGTGTTAATTTATGAACTAGCGTATGCAGAAGCGTGGAAAAAGTGGCCCACGGTGGGTCATTATTTGCCCCCGTTGCCACCGTCCCACTGGGGGGCTAGGAGCCCCCAGAACCAGAGCCCAAAGCTGCTATATTCTCCTCATAGGTATCTGCGGCTTCAGCAACACCAGCAGTGTGTTCAGCCCCAGAACCGTTACCCTCAGAAGCAAACATGACATAACTTGCAGTATCAGGTAACACAGTACAAATTGTTAGCAGCACAATACCTCTAGCCCAAACCCCTGCGCAGTGTAGTCAGCACCAGCAGAGATAAAGGAGAGATATGGTGACTAAATCACAGAGAAAAATACGTAATACAGTATATCTTTGTGAAAATCCTATATTAGATAAAACCTGACGCACCAAGCCCCCTCAGGTTATAGAATATAGGGATAGCAGGTTGAGTGAAAGACACGATATGGACACCACTCATCTATCAAATGCACACACAAATAGTCACAGTCTGTACAATGCAGAGGTTATTACTAACAATAATACTGCACTGGACTAGCTTACACAGCTATAACAATAGATATAACAGTACACAATAAGAACTGGATGTATATCACAGGGTAATTGTACTATGAAACCCTGACTAAGTGCACTCTTTCTTAACTAACACTGACTAAAAAAGGCAGGTAGAATACTTAAGTGTCTTGTAAAGTCACAGCGCTGACAACCAGGCGGCTTTACATAGGAGGATTTGCCCAAGCATTCCCAGGAACAGTGAGCTGAGTGATAATGGCACCGCAGACACTGCCAGGGAGTGAGGGAGAGACAGATATGCAGCTCCAGGGCGGAAACATTTGCGGGAAATGGCGCCCTGGGGCTGGGGTAGGGGCTCCAGGTCTAAGCCTTATCCCCTCTGCTGGCAAAACCACCGGGTACTGCGGGCCACTTTTAAAAAAGGTTTAGAGAGAAAACCTGACCTGCGCCCATGCCCTGGTGATCTAGTGGGATCGCCTGTACTGCCACAGTGTCCACCGCCAGCGCGCGCGGCCCGCCTCCCACCGGCCGCACCGGATCGAGTTAAAGTGCGGGTCCCGCGAGCGGGACCCACTTACCTCCTCCCGAAGTGCGGCCATGCGATCCCGGAGAGCCCCAGCCATGTGTGACTAACTTGGAAGAAAACCGGAGCCTCCTGCTGTAGGTACCCGGCAACCAGGGCTCGGGAGTGTACCGTGCCGCTGGGGGAGAGATGGAGCTGCAGCAGGCAATGTCTACTGAAATCCAGCACAATCTGTGCCTCTGCAGCAGCCCTTGTAGTCTTCTTTTTTCCTCAGAAAAAGCTTTTATAGAGTTGCTGTGAGCAGCTCTTCCTGTTACATGCTTGCACTGCAAGCACCAACTACAAACTGAGCCCCTGTGAACGGAGGCGGGGTGATATAGGAGGCGGCGCTATGCATCTGGGAAGAAGGTCACAGCTTTTGAGCCTGTTGGTGCTTCGGATCAAGATCCTACTCTACAGACACCCCCCCCCCCCCCCCCCCCCCCCCCTTCCCTATGACTATCCTTGTGGAGCCCAGTGTATCCTGCAGCAGAAATAACTGCTTGGCTCAGAAGACTGGAACAGATGCTCTCCTGAGAATAGGGATAGGGAAGTCCTGCAGGGCAAATGTAGTCAGCCCCCTGCCCAGGGATGGAAGTACACCTATTATCTGGCAGGAGAAATAAGTGGTGCAGGGAGCCTGGCCAGTGACAGCTGTTCACACTACTACTGCTCTCACCTCTGTCTGTGTAGCAGTTCTCCTTCCTCTCTGCTTCAGGTCACTATCTCTGCTCTCCCCTGCAGTTGCCATCTCTGCCCTCTGCCTCTCAGTGCTGCCGAGCTCCAGTGTCTTCCTGGACTTAAAGAAAATATAAGTGAAGGCGCACAATGTATTAACCGACTGCTTTTTTGATACAAATAACTGATTTATTTCAAATTACTGATTAAAAATTAATCTTACATGTAAACAGTAAAGCAGAATTAATAGCATAAAACCATGAAACAATAATTAAATCAATTACTCCATGAGCAAGCAAATGTAAACTCCACACAGATTGCGCTTTGATTGGTAATGCTCCCTTTAAAAGCTTAATTGCAAGCACCTGTAATTGTAAAACCAATTAAGGAAGAATTCTCCTTCAGCCGAAATAATTCTTACATGTGTAAGAGTGTGGAGTTTACATTTGCTTTACATTTGCTTGCTCATGGAGTAATTGATTTAATTATTGTTTCATAGTTTTATGCTATTAATTCTGCTTTACTGTTTACGTGTAAGATTAATTTTTAATCAGTAATTTGAAATAAATCAGTTATTTGTATCAAAAAAGCAGTCGGTTAATACATTGTGCGCCTTCACTTATATTTTCTTTAGGTACACATTTAGATGTTGAGTGGATTTCCAGGTCCATATTGTGAAGGCAGCCTTTTTTGGGTTGTCCTCTCTGTTTAGAGGCTACAGTTGGGAAAGGCTCAGCGCCAGACACATTCTTTTTCGTTCTTCCTGGACTTATTTGATTGGTCACCAGAGCACGAGGCACGCCCCCCACTGTGAGGCATACCTCACAGAGCTCTTTTCTCTGCTGTATTAATGGCCGCTGTGTAGGCCCGCCCCCAGCTCTGCAAGCAGTGTCTGACTATACAGAGCTGAAGCAGCTCTCTTACTGCCTCATTTCTTGTCTTTCCCTGCAGGTTGCCCTGTAAATATGAAGGGTTTTGACTACAGAAAATGATTACAGCAATACAAAGAAGATGCTTGTAAGTTATAATTATCTTCTTTGTATTATTCTAATACTCTAATAGAATTACAGGCTGTATGACAGGTGAGGCATTGCCTCCCCTGACTGCACGTCCCTGATATATATATATATATATATATATATAAAAACTACAAATTTTAAGACCCTATTTCGTGCTAACAAAATGAAACAGCTACACCTTCGGGAGTTACCCCCTGTTAGATGGGGTACAATCGCATAAACAAAGATCAAAAAGAAATTCCCAAGGGATCTATAAATGATTTTGGTACATTTCGGACTTAACTGCACATTAGTCAGTCACCATCATACAAACAATTTCCATTAAAAGAACAATTTATTATTCATAAAAATACAGTGAAATCCAACTGTTAGAAGTCATCTATGACGAAGAAATGTTCTTCATTCGTACAGTGGTTTATATTGACATTATTCCATTTGAGTCATAAATACTTTTGACATATATTCTTCCTTAAAGTAATGATAAGATCGCTGTCTGGTAAACCAACGCGTTTCATCCTCAGGACCTCATCAGGGGTTTTACAATCAAAATCTTGCATCAAAAATATTCATCATAGCAATTCTTTAATAGGCAGAAAGAATATTAAGATGGTATCAGATAATGATTCACCGTATGGAAAATCAATAGGATTTTACTATATTTTATTATGAATATGTATATATATATATATATATATATATATATATAAAGCAATTTTTATTAACACGTCTGTGGGACACAATAATTCTTCTTTATCTTCTGTTATTGTTTGATGTTCTGTTAATGGGAAATGTAATGTTTCCCAAAGAGTCTTTTAATTTTTAACAGAGATTCCCTTTGGTAAACACAAGTAAAATGTAGGCCTGGACTACATGTTCCAATTGTGTAATTCCTCTGCATAAAATATCAGGAACTGTGACATCATTTTAGTCTGATGTATATTTAGTCTCTGTTATTTGGTTTAGCAAAAGTAAGCAAATATGTAGTCTGCTAGAACTTGAAACCATTTGTCTGTTCACCGTTTAAAGAGTTTGACACATATGAGACTGCTTATTACGATCTAGGGCATGTATCTGGATGTAGTGTTACGCAAGCCGAGAAATCCTTGAGTCTCCTGCATACTAAAGCTTCACCTTTAGCAGCCGACTTTCCTAGGTGGATTAAGTCCACCCAGTACTCAGATGCCCCCAGGTCTTAATGTGGACATGGAAACTATTGGAGGCTGGGCAAGTGCAAGGAATATGCTGGAGTAGACACCCACCTGGCTCAGAGTGGGTTAAAGCTGGACAAATGGGCACACACTAGACAAGAACTAGACAAAACTGGAATGGCAGGTACTGGTAAATAATAGCAGCAGTATAACACACAGTGGGATCAGGACTGGATAAGACACATATCAACTGGTACATAAACGACAAAAATAAGAATATACTCACCGGTAATTCTATTTCTCGTAGTCCGTAGTGGATGCTGGAAACTCCGTAAGGACCATGGGGAATAGACGGGCTCCGCAGGAGACTGGGCACTCTAAAAGAAAGATTAGGTACTATCTGGTGTGCACTGGCTCCTCCCTCTATGCCCCTCCTCCAGACCTCAGTTAGGGAAACTGTGCCCGGAAGAGCTGACATTACAAGGAAAGGATTTGGAATCCAGGGTAAGACTCATACCAGCCACACCAATCACACCGTACAACTCGTGATAACTATACCCAGTTAACAGTATGAACAAAAAACTGAGCCTAATTCAAGAGATGGCTCATAACAGTAACCCTTAAGTTAAGCAATAACTATATACAATTATTGCAGAGAGTCCGCACTTGGGACGGGCGCCCAGCATCCACTACGGACTACGAGAAATAGAATTACCGGTGAGTAAATTCTTATTTTCTCTGACGTCCTAGTGGATGCTGGGAACTCCGTAAGGACCATGGGGATTATACCAAAGCTCCCAAACGGGCGGGAGAGTACGGATGACTCTGCAGCACCGAATGAGCAAACTCAAGGTCCTCCTTAGCCAGGGTATCAAACTTGTAGAATTTAGCAAATGTGTTTGAACCCGACCAAGTAGCAGCTCGGCAAAGCTGTAAAGCCGAGACCCCTCGGGCAACCGCCCAAGAAGAGCCCACCTTCCTTGTGGAATGGGCTATTACTGATTTAGGATGCGGCAGTCCAGCTGCAGAATGTGCCAGCTGAATTGTGCTACAGATCCAGCGAGCAATAGTCTGCTTTGAAGCAGGAGCAAATGGACAAATTAAAACTACGTGGCACCTGTAAAAAAGATTTTTGTTAGCGTATGTTTACAGCTCTTTTTAAGAGCTTTGTATGCGGTAAGCACAGTCCATGAGAGATCTAGCTTTCCCTACCTCACTACCAGTCCACGGGATTCCTCAGCCTGATGGTATGAATAGCTGTCCGTGGTGTAGATGTTCTTCTCCTCCACCGCTGCGTTCAGCGGGGAGGCGGAGTGTGGCGGGGTTTCAGCGGGTGACGTCACTCGGCGGCGTCTGATCTCTCTGGCGGCAGTGTGTCTTCGTGATACCGCTATCCACCAATGCGTTTCGTGCTTTTACTAGCACTTCATCAAGGTAGGATATTTAGTAAAAATGAGTCCTTTTTATACATAAAACTTTATTAGTCCAAAAACGGAAAACGTGTCACTTCCGGTTACTTCCGGACCGGAAGTGATGTAAAATATGCAGGAACCGCATGGTAAAATTGCCACATTACTTTCTATGGGGCAGATTGGATCTTTCAAAATTAAATTTATACAGTTGCCACTGTGAATCCATTTATATCAGTATTGTTATGAAAAGAATATTAAGAATAATAACAAACATAAAAATAAAAATAAAAAATAAAAATGTTTTCATAAAAAGACGTTCAGTTCAATGTCTATATTATGTCCCTTTGGATACAGAGTTTTTAACTCGAAAATCCATCTGCTCTCGTTTTTCTTCAGGGTTGTAGTAATATCTCCACCTCTCCAATCTTTTTTTATTTTTTGAATTGGCAGGAAGGTTAGCCCTGTTGGATCTTTATTATGTTTCTCCAAGAAGTGATTAGATAGACTGTTTGTTTTTAATCCTTTTAGTACATTGTAAATATGTTCGGCAAACCTGATTTTTGCCTTTCTTTTTGTTTGGCCTACATATTGATATCCACATGGGCAGGTTGCTATGTAGATCACGCCTTCTGTTTCACATGTGAGATGGTCCTGAATTTTATATGTTTTCTTTGTGGTGTATGATGTAAAGTCAGTCACTGGTTTAGTTGATTTTTCTTTTGCATTTTTACATGCTTTACATTGTAGACATCTAAAGTATCCTTTAGTGGTCGTCCCATATTGAGAATTTTCATTCTTCAAGAAACTGGAGGTGGTTAACTGTTTAATATTTTTTGCCTTTCGGTATACTACTTGCGGTTTACTTGGAAGTATAGGTCGTAATACTTCGTCTAATAGCAAGATGTGCCAGTGAGATTTCATCATATTTTCAATCACATTGATGTTGCTGTTGAATTGAGTGATAAAGGGAATGGAGTACTTCAGATTTTTGTTCTTTTCTCTGTATCTCAGGAGTTCTTTCCGCTCCATTTCTTCTGTCTTGGCTATTTCTTGTTTCAACTTTTCTCGTTGATATCCCTTTTCCATAAATTTGGACATCATTTCTTGACTTTGTTCTTTGAATATTTGCAAGTCTGTGCAATTTCTTCTGATCCGTTGGAATTGGCCTCTCGGAATGTTTGAGATCCAATTTCTATGATGGTTACTCGTAGTAGGGAGCATATTGTTTCCGCTTACTTTTTTTATATGAGTTTTTGTTTGTATTGTTTTAGGCGGTGGAATGGTCATTATGGGAAGAGAGATGTACGAAAAGGAAGTAGAAAGACTTCTCGCAGATAGAACTACCTACGAAGTCCTCACACAAGACCCTACCAGCCAGTTCATTCAAGAATTGGAGATACATTTGGAAGAAGGACTACAATTAGGAATTCTAAATAAAAAGGAATATGATTTCATTCTTCAAAAACATCCAAAAATACCCACGTTTTACTGCCTACCAAAAATCCACAAAGATCTCCATAATCCTCCCGGCCGTCCAATAGTATCCGGAATAAACTCATTAACATCAAATTTGTCCAAATACACGGACTATTTTTTACAATCATTGGTTACTGAACAAAAAAGTCATCTCCGTGATACTACAAGCATTTTACAGAAACTGGAAAGCATACAGTGGAATGAGAATTATATTCTATGCACTACAGATATAAAGTCACTTTACACTTGCATACTACACGAAAAAGGCTGTTCCCATACAAGATCCATCCTATCAAATACATCACAACTACCCAATCAGCAAGTGAATTTTATTATGGCCAATATAGAATTTGTACTTACACATAACTATTTCTGGAATAACAACATCTTCTACCTGCAAAAGTGCGGTACAGCGATGGGAACTCCCCTGGCACCAAGTTACGCCAACCTTTTTCTCGCTAAATGGGAGGATGATAATATCTGGGTAAAGAATGAATATACGGAATTCCTCATATGCTGGTACCGCTATATTGATGATGTTTTCTTTATATGGGGTGGAACACAAGACAAACTGGAACAATTCAAGACATATATCAATAACAACGACATCAATTTAGAATTCGAGACAACTTCAAGCAAAGATCAAGTGGTTTTTCTGGATTTAGAAATATACATCTTCGATAAAACAATACAAACAAAAACTCGTATAAAAAAAGTAAGCGGAAACAATATGCTCCCTACTACGAGTAACCATCATAGAAATTGGATCTCAAACATTCCGAGAGGCCAATTCCAACGGATCAGAAGAAATTGCACAGACTTGCAAATATTCAAAGAACAAAGTCAAGAAATGATGTCCAAATTTATGGAAAAGGGATATCAACGAGAAAAGTTGAAACAAGAAATAGCCAAGACAGAAGAAATGGAGCGGAAAGAACTCCTGAGATACAGAGAAAAGAACAAAAATCTGAAGTACTCCATTCCCTTTATCACTCAATTCAACAGCAACATCAATGTGATTGAAAATATGATGAAATCTCACTGGCACATCTTGCTATTAGACGAAGTATTACGACCTATACTTCCAAGTAAACCGCAAGTAGTATACCGAAAGGCAAAAAATATTAAACAGTTAACCACCTCCAGTTTCTTGAAGAATGAAAATTCTCAATATGGGACGACCACTAAAGGATACTTTAGATGTCTACAATGTAAAGCATGTAAAAATGCAAAAGAAAAATCAACTAAACCAGTGACTGACTTTACATCATACACCACAAAGAAAACATATCAAATTCAGGACCATCTCACATGTGAAACAGAAGGCGTGATCTACATAGCAACCTGCCCATGTGGATATCAATATGTAGGCCAAACAAAAAGAAAGGCAAAAATCAGGTTTGCCGAACATATTTACAATGTATTAAAAGGATTAAAAACACACAGTCTATCTAATCACTTCTTGGAGAAACATAATAAAGATCCAACAGGGCTAACCTTCCTGCCAATTCAAAAAATAAAAAAAGATTGGAGAGGTGGAGATATTACTACAACCCTGAAGAAAAACGAGAGCAGATGGATTTTCGAGTTAAAAACTCTGTATCCAAAGGGACATAATATAGACATTGAACTGAACGTCTTTTTATGAAAACATTTTTATTTTTTATTTTTATTTTTATGTTTGTTATTATTCTTAATATTCTTTTCATAACAATACTGATATAAATGGATTCACAGTGGCAACTGTATAAATTTAATTTTGAAAGATCCAATCTGCCCCATAGAAAGTAATGTGGCAATTTTACCATGCGGTTCCCGCATATTTTACATCACTTCCGGTCCGGAAGTAACCGGAAGTGACACGTTTTCCGTTTTTGGACTAATAAAGTTTTATGTATAAAAAGGACTCATTTTTACTAAATATCCTACCTTGATGAAGTGCTAGTAAAAGCACGAAACGCGTTGGTGGATAGCGGTATCACGAAGACACACTGCCGCCAGAGAGATCAGACGCCGCCGAGTGACGTCACCCGCTGAAACCCCGCCACACTCCGCCTCCCCGCTGGACGCAGCGGTGGAGGAGAAGAACATCTACACCACGGACAGCTATTCATACCATCAGGCTGAGGAATCCCGTGGACTGGTAGTGAGGTAGGGAAAGCTAGATCTCTCATGGACTGTGCTTACCGCATACAAAGCTCTTAAAAAGAGCTGTAAACATACGCTAACAAAAATCTTTTTTACAGGTGCCACATAGTTTTAATTTGTCCTCCTAGCGCTCATCATTTTACCAGTCTTTTATTATTTTATTTGAGCCGCTGTAATAACACAAAAGCGCATGAAACACTATAATTCCACTTGAAGCAGGAGCAGCCAGCTTGTTTGGTGCATGCAGGATAAATAGCGAGTCAGTTTTTCTGACTCTAGCCGTCCTGGAAACATACATTTTCAGGGCCCGGACTACGTCCAGCAACTTGGAATCCTCCAAGTCCCGAGTAGCCGCAGGCACCACAATAGGTTGGTTCAAATGAATTGCTGATACCACCTTTGGGAGAAATTGGGGACGAGTCCTCAATTCTGCCCTGTCCATATGGAAAATCAGATATGGGCTTTTACATGACAAAGCAGACAATTCTGATACGCGCCTAGCCGAAGCCAAGGCCAACAGCATGACCACCTTCCACGTGAGATACTTTGAGTCCACGATCTTAAGTGGCTCAAACCAGTGTGATTTCAGGAAATCCAACACAACGTTAAGATCCCAAGGTGCCACTGGAGGCACAAAAGGGGGCTGAATATGCAGCACTCCCTTAACAAACGTCTGAACTTCAGGCAGTGAAGCCTGTTCTTTTTGAAAGAAAATAGATAGGGCCGAAATCTGGACCTTAATGGACCCCAATTTTAGGCACATAGTCACCCCTGACTGTAGGAAGTGCAGAGATCGACCCAGCTGGAATTCCTCTGTTGGGGCCTTCCTGGCCTCACACCAAGCAACATATTTCCGCCATATGCGGTGATAATGTTTTGCTGTCACATCCTTCCTAGCTTTTATCAGCGTAGGAATCACTTCATCTGGAATGCCCTTCTCCGTTAGGATCCGGCGTTCAACCGCCATGCCGTCAAACGCAGCCGCGGTAAGTCTTGGAACAGACAGGGCCCCTGCTGTAGCAGGTCCTGTCGGAGAGGCAGAGGCCATGGGTCCTCTGAGATCATTTCTTGTAGTTCTGGGTACCAAGTTCCTCTTGGCCAATCCGGAACGATGAGTATGGTTCTTACTCCTCTCTTTCTTATTATCCTCAGTACCTTGGGTATGAGAGGAAGAGGAGGGAACACATAAACCGACTGGTACACCCACGGTGTCACTAGGGAGTCCACAGCTATCGCCTGAGGGTCCCTTGACCTGGCGCAATGTCTTTTTAGCTTTTTGTTGAGGCGGGACGCCATCATGTCCACCTGTGGCCGTTCCCAACGATTTACAATCAGTGTGAAGACTTCTGGATGAAGTCCCCACTCTCCCGGGTGGAGGTCGTGCCTGCTGAGGAAGTCTGCTTCCCAGTTGTCCACTCCCGGAATGAACACTGCTGACAGTGCTAGGACGTGATTCTCCGCCCATCGAAGAATCCTTGTGGCTTATGCCATCGCCATCCTGCTTCTTGTGCCGCCCTGGCGGTTTACATGGGCGACCGCCGTGATGTTGTCTGACTGAATCAGCACCGGTTGGTTTTGAAGCAGGGGCTCTGATTGACTCAGGGCGTTGTAAATGGCCCTTAGTTCCAGTATATTTATGTGTAGTGAAGTCTCCTGACTTGACCACTGTCCTTGGAAATTCCTTCCCTGAGTGACTGCCCCCCATCCACGGAGGCTTGCATCCGTGGTCACCAGGACCCAGTCCTGTATGCCGAATCTGCGGCCCTCGAGATGATGAGCACTCTGCAGCCACCACAGCAGAGACACCCTGGCCCTCGGGGACAGGGTGATCAACCGATGCATCTGAAGATGCGATCCGGACCATTTGTCTAACAGATCCCACTGAAAGATCCTTGCATGGAATCTGCCGAAGGGAATTGCTTCGTAAGAAGCCACCATCTTTCCCAGGACTCGCGTGCAATGATGCACCGACACCTGTTTTGGTTTCAGGAGGTCACTGACCAGAGATGACAATTCCTGGGCCTTCTCCCCCGGGAGAAACACCTTCTTCTGTTCTGTGTCCAGAATCATGCCCAAGAACAGCAGACGCGTTGCAGGAATCAGCTGCGACTTTGGGATATTCAGAATCCAGCCGTGCTGTTGTAACACTTCCCGAGATAGTGCTACACTGACTAACAACTGCTCCTTGGACCTCGCCTTTATAAGGAGATCGTCCAAGTACGGGATAATTATTAACTCCCTTCTTCCGAAGGAGTATCATCATTTCGTCCATTACCTTGGTAAATACTCTCGGTGCCGTGGACAGACCAAACGGCAACGTCTGGAATTGGTAATGACAGTCCTGTACCACAAACCTGAGGTACTTCTGGTGAGGTGGGTAAATGGGGACATGCAAGTAAGCATCCTTGATGTCCAGTGACACCATAAAATCCCCCTCTTCCAGGCTTGCAATCACCGCCCTGAGCGATTCCATTTTGAACTTGAACTTCCTTATATAAGTGTTCAAGGATTTTAAATTCAGAATGGGTCTCACCGAACCATCTGGTTTCGGTACCACAAACATTGTGGAATAGTAACCCCGTCCCTGTTGAAGGAGGGGAACCTTGATTATCACCTGCTGGAGGTACAGCTTGTGAATAGCCGCCAGTACTACCTCCCTTTCCCTGGGAGCAGCTGGCAAGGCTGATTTGAGGTAACGGCGAGGGGGAGTCGCCTCGAACTCCAGCTTGTATCCCTGAGAGACAACTTGTACCGCCCAGAGATCCACCTGTGAGCGAACCCACTGGTTGCTGAAGTTCCGGAGACGCGCCCCCACCGCACCTGGCTCCGCCTGTGGAGCCCCAGCGTCATGCGGTGGACTTAGTGGAAGCAGGGGAGGATTTTTGTTCCTGGGAACTGGCTGCCTGGTGCAGCTTCCTCTACCCCTGCCTCTGGGCAGAAAGGATGCGCCTCTGACCCGCTTGCCTTTCTGAGGCCGAAAGGACTGTACTTGATAATATGGTGCTTTCTTAGGCTGTGAGGGAACCTGAGGTAAAAAAGTCGACTTCCCAGCTGTTGCTGTGGATACGAGGTCCGAGAGACCGTCCCCAAACAATTCCTCACCTTTATAAGGCAAAACCTCCATGTGCCTTTTAGAATCAGCATCGCCTGTCCACTGCCGAGTCCATAATACTCTCCTGGCAGAAATGGACATTGCGTTAATTCTAGATGCCAGCCGGCAAATGTCCCTCTGTGCATCCCTCATATATAAGACGACGTCCTTTATATGATCTATGGTTAGCAAAATAGTATCCCGAGGGAATCAATGTTGTCTGACAGGGTATCAGACCATGCTGCTGCAGCACTACACATCCATGCTGAAGCAATAGCAGGTCTCAGTATAGTACCTGAGTGTGTATATACAGACTTCAGGATAGCCTCCTGCTTTCTATCCGCAGGCTCCTTTAGGGCGGCCGTATCCTGAGTCGGCAGTGCCACCTTTTTTGATAAGCGTGTGAGCGCCTTGTCCACCATAGGGGATGTTTCCCAACGTAACCTGTCCGTTGCCGGGAAAGGGTACGCCATCAGTAACCTCTTAGAAATCACTAGTTTCTTATCAGGGGAACACCACGCTTCTTCACACAATTCATTTAATTCATCAGATGGGGGAAAAGTCACTGGCAGCTTTTTCTCCCCAAACATAATACCCTTTTTGGTGGTAACCGGGTTAATGTCAGAAATGTGCAATACATTTTTCATTGCAGTAATCATGCATCGGATGGCCCTTGTGGACTGTGCATTTGTCTCATCCTCATCTACACTGGAGTCAGACTCCATGTCGACATCTGTGTCTGCCATCTGAGCTAGCGGGCGTTTATGAGCCCCTGATGGCCTCTGAGACGCCTGGGCAGGTGCAGGCTGAGATGCCGGCTGTCCCAAGGCTGCTGCGTCATCGAACCTTTTATGTAAGGAGTTGACACTGTCGGTTAATACCTTTCACATATCCATCCACTCCGGTGTCGGCCCCGTCGGGGGCGACACCACACTTATCTGCTCCTGCTCCGCCTCCACGTAACCCTCCTCATCAAACATGTCGACACAGCCGTACCGACACACCGCACACACACAGGGAATGCTCTGACTGAGGACAGGACCCCACAAAAGTCCTTTGGGGAGACAGAGAGAGAGTATGCCAGCACACACCACAGCGCTATATAACACAGGGATTTACACTAAAAAGAGTGATTTTTCCCAATAGCTGCTTATAATCACATTTGCGCCTAAATTTATGTGCTCCCCCTCTCTTTTTTACCCTTGTTGTATTGGATACTGTAGGGGAGAGCCTGGGGAGCGTCCTTCCAGCGGAGCTGCGAAGAGAAAATGGCGCTGGTGTGCTGAGGAAGAAGGCCCCTCCCCCTCAGCGGCGGGCTTCTCCCGCTTTTTGTATAATATCAATGGCGGTTTTTTTGCACATATACAGTTTTATAAACTGTATTATGTGCATTTTTGTGCCAAAAGGTATAATAATTGCTGCCCAGGGCGGCCCCCCCCCCCCAGCGCCCTGCACCCAACAGTGACCGGAGTGTGTGGTGTGCTGTGGGAGCAATGGCGCACAGCTGCAGTGCTGTGCGCTACCTTAATGAAGACAGGAGTCTTCAGCCGCCGTTTTCGTCGGTTCTTCTGGCTCTGCAAGGGGGACGGCGGCGCGGCTCCGGGAACGGACGATCGAGGTCGGGCCCTGTGTTCGAACCCTCTGGAGCTAATGGTGTCCAGTGGCCGTAGAAGCACAAGCTAGCTGCAAGCAGGTAGGTTTGCTTCTCTCCCCTCAGTCCCTCGTAGCAGTGAGTCTGTTGCCAGCAGATCTCACTGAAAATAAAAAACCTAACAAATACTTTCTTTTCTAGCAAGCTCAGGAGAGCCCACTAGGAGCACCCAGCTCTGGCCGGGCACAGATTCTAACTGAGGTCTGGAGGAGGGGCATAGAGGGAGGAGCCAGTGCACACCAGATAGTACCTAATCTTTCTTTTAGAGTGCCCAGTCTCCTGCGGAGCCCGTCTATTCCCTATGGTCCTTACGGAGTTCCCAGCATCCACTAGGACGTCAGAGAAAAATGCTTTGAACTCACAGTGGTTGCTACTGGCAGCAGAAATGTATGACAATAGAATACAGACAGGGAAAGCAGAACAGACATACAAACAACACAGAATACTCCAGGCCAGTGGATGTTATTCCTGGTAACCGCAGTACCAACACAAAGGAGCAGAGAAGATTGAGACAAGGAATTGTTCAGAGAACAGACTAATAGGACCATGACAATGTGCACAGACAGACAGGCCAGAGAGAGGCTGTAGTGGGATGGGACTGTGGAAATACTGTATTGACACAGGTGGCGGTATGTGTAAAGCAGCTGCATGTAAATGAAATGATACTGGATAACAACAGAAAGACCAAGATACAGACAAGACAAAGAGCAAGTATGGTGTGGAGTAGGGATGCCAATCCCGGGCCGTTTTTTCAATCCCAGGATTTGGGATTGAAAAATGATCAATCCCGGGATTCCCGGGATTGCAGTAGGGATCAGTGAAGAAGGGTGTAGGGAGCAGCGCTGGAGGGTAGGTAGCGGTGCGGGAGGGTGTAGGTAGCGGCGGGGAAGGGAGGGAGGGTGTAGGTAGCAGTGCACGAGGGTGTAGGTACTGTAGCTGGGCGGGAGGGTGTAGGTAGCGGTGCGGAGGGTGTAGGTAGCTGGGCGGGAGGGTGTAGTTAGCGGTGCGGAGGTTGTAGGTAGCTGGGCGGGAGGGTGTAGGTAGCGGTGCGGAGGGTGTAGGTAGCTGGCAGGAGGGTGTAGGTAGCTGGGCGGGAGGGTGTACAGTAGGTAGCGGGGAGGGTTGGTAGCGGCGCAGGAGGGAGGCTGGGTGTAAGTAATAACACTTACTATTAGGTGGGCGCCAGCCATGGACACACTGAACGCGGCGGCATTTCAAATGAAGCTCCGACAGGGTTCAGTACAGACAAGCCCCCTTTAATTACTAATTTAGTGCAACTGTGCTGCTGCACAGCCACCAGGCTCCTGACTTTAATAAGAAACCACATGCTGGAGTAAGGGTGTGTACACACGGTGAGATAAATCTGTAAGATTTTGACTGTATAGTCAAAATCTTATGAAAAGTTAGTGCATATCTCATGGTGCTAGGCAGCTTGCGATACAGATTCGATCCCGATGCGCGCTCCCGTGGGGTCGGTATCGTAAGGCTAGATAGACTGTGCAGGCAAGTCAATCTTGACTATCTAGTGTACAATCTAGTATAAAGTATAGTCAAAATTGGCACTTAGTCAAAATCGTACATACTGTAGACAAAATCTCAAGCACAGATAGTCAAAATCTGTCCTATCTGTGTTATCTGGGCTCTGGGGGAGTTCAAGGGAAATCGCATAGTCAAAATCGAACATAGCAGGGATCTCACCGTGTGTACACACTGTAAGGTAACAAGGCATCACCCAAGAGGTGTACTGCTACAGCAATTAAACAGACAGAATAGAGCTGAAATAAAACTGACAGAACAGAATTGCAGACAGCACATGTAACACTGCTTCCCTTTTGTTAATCACATGCCATTCAAAGCCTAAAAAAATGAAATCCCCTCCCCTTAGAGGGATGTCTAGAAAAGGTGCGTTTATGATCCTAACATATACCGAGCAGTGCTCTGTCTTTACTAGGGATGGTTATCGGTGTGGTTGCCATCGATGGCAATATGGAAAGTAACCATCGATGGTTGCGGTGGATAACCATCAATGGTTACCACTATCGATGGTCATTCTTGTTTTTTCACTGACTGACCCATAGGCCAATCAGAATAAAGGGCCGAGCTTCGCATGTGTAGGGGGCGGAGCTATGCTCCATGTCCCGACACCACATAAGAAAAAAAAATTTGGTTATACCTTTCCATCGATGGCGGGAAACCATCTGGTTCTCCCCCATCAATGGCAAAAGTATTCTACATCGGCCATAAACCATCAATGATTTTGAATCATTGATGGTCGATGGCCATCCCTAGTCTTTACGCTTTAATTGACAGCTCTCCACCTGTCCTTCACACGGTGACAGTGATTTGTAGGAATACATATGTATTACTGATAGACGGGATGCTGGCTGTCAGTATACTGATAGCTAGGGCCGGTGCAAGGGTGTTCGGCACCCTCCTGCAAACTATAAATTTGTGCCCTCTCTCCCATACTTAATAAAGGGACAATGCAGTATAAAGGCTCACGCCGCAAAAAAACAGGTGGGGCGTGGTCACACAATAGTACCAATTCAAATTACTCCATACAGTAGCACAATCTTGTTCACATTTACACCGCACATAGCGCACAGAGGGAACTCAATTCACCGCTGTCGGTGCTCCGACTGTCATTTTACACATTATGGCAGGCAAGAGTCCCCATTTTACACATTACGGCAGGCAAGAGTCCCCATTTTACACATTACGGCAGGCAAGAGTCCCCACTTTACGGCAGGCAAGAGTACCCATTTTACACATTATGGCAGGCAAGAGTCCCCACTTTACACATTATGGCAGGCAAGAGTCCCCATTTTACACATTACGGCAGGCAAGAGTCCCCATTTTACACATTACGGCAGGCAAGAGTCCCCACTTTACGGCAGGCAAGAGTACCCATTTTACACATTATGGCAGGCAAGAGTCCCCACTTTACACATTATGGCAGGCAAGAGTTCCCATTTTACACATTACGGCAGGCAGGTGTCCCCATTTTACACATTACGGCAGGCAGGTGTCCCCATTTTACACATTACGGCAGGCAAGAGTCCCCATTTTACACATTACGGCAGACAGGTGTCCCTATTTTACGCATTACGGCAGGCAGGTGTCCCCAATTTACACATTAGGACAGGCAGGTGTCCCCATTTTACACATTACGGTAGGCAGGTATCCCCATTTTACACATTACGGCAGGCAGGTGTCCCCATTTTAAACATTACGGCAGGCAGGTGTCCCCATTTTACACATTACGGCAGGCAAGAGTCCCCATTTTACACATTACGGCAGGCAGGTGTCCCCATTTTACACATTAGTGCAGGCAGGTGTCCACATTTTACGCATTACGGCAGGCAGGTGTCCCCATTTTACACTTTTTACACATTACAGTAGGCAAGAGTCCCCATTGTACACATAATAGCAGGCAGAGACCCCTTCAACAAAGAGAGACAGAGTGAAAAAAAAACCCAGACAGACCCATAGATAGATAGATTTATAGATAGATAGATAGATAGATAGATAGATAGCTAATAGACAGAAAGACAGACACATAGATAGATAGATAATAGACAGAAATACAGACAGACACATATAGAGATAGAGAGATAGATAGATAATAGATAGATAATAGACAGAAAGACAGACAGACAGACAGACAGACAGACAGACAGACAGACAGACACATAGATAGATAAATAGATAGATAGATAGATAGATAGATAGATAGAAGATAGATAGATAATAGACAGAAATACAGACAGACACATAGAGAGATAGATAGATAGATAGATAAATAAATAGATAGATAATATACAGAAAGACAGACAGACAGACAGACAGACAGACACATAGATAGATAGATAGATAGATAGATAGATAATAGACAGAAATACAGACAGAAACATAGAGAGATAGATAGATAATAGACAGAAAGACAGACAGACACATACTGTAGATAGATGATAGATAGATAATCAAACATACAAAATACTCACTTAGTTCCTCTGATAGACACAACCTCCCGGGCTGTCTCTCTATTGTTCCTCAGTCCTGGTAGGTGATGAGATGACTTCATGGATATGGGGGCATCTAGTGGCTCCTGGCAGTACTGCAGTCAGTAGTAACTGCAGCTCTCTGCTCCCGGAGCCGTCCTTTGGTGGTCATTCCGAGTTGTTCGCTTGCAAGCCGCTTTTAGCAGCTTTGCACACGCTAAGCCTACGCCTACTGAGAGTGAATCTTAGCTTCTTAAATTGCGAACGAAAGATTCTCAAAATTGCGATTACACACCTCTTAGCAGTTTCAGAGTAGCTCCACACTTACTCGGCATATGCGAACAGTTCAGTGCTTGTCGTTCCTGGTTTGACGTCACAAACACACCCAGCGTTCGCCCAGACACTCCTCCGTTTCTCCAGCCACTCCCGCGTTTTTCCCAGAAACGGCAGCGTTTTTTCACACACACCCATAAAACGGCCTCTTTCCGCCCAGAAACACCCACTTCCTGTCAATCACACTCTGATCGCCTGAACGAAGAAAAAGCCGTGAGTAAAATACCTAACTGCATAGCAAATTTACTTGGCGCAGTCGCAGTGCGAACATTGCGCATGCGCACTAAGCGGAAAATCGCTGCGATGCGATGAAATTTACTGAGCGAACAACTCGGAATGACCACCATTGTTCGTCAGTCCCGCCCACACACCTCCCACTGCTAGCGCCACTGCGCTGGCACAGGACGGGAGGAGATTACATCAGTGGCCTGGCTGGAGTGGGGACTTGAACAGCCGGTATGCATTTACCATGATAGGCGCAGCCGGCAGCAACTGTGCACATCAAAGGGATGCAAAGCAGTGAGAGCGCCTCTCCAGGCATGCGCCTCCCTTCACTGCATCCCTTTGCTGAACGGGTTCCGCCGGCTCTGCCGACAACAGTATCCTGCCTGTGGGAATCCCGGCAGCGAAGCAGTGAGTTCCCCTCGCAGGCTCGCTGTGCTCACCATACTTCGGGACTGGTGGCCCGCTTTGCTCACCACAGGTTATATTCCCACTCGGTGGGTGGTGTGGATCGACCAACTTAGTTGGAATACCCAAAGGTGCTCGGGATTCCTGCTGTCGGTATTTCACCGGCTGTCAGGATTCTGTCGTTGGTCTCCTGAACGCCGGTATCCAGACAGCTGGTATTTTGACTGCATACTAATTTGTTTGCTATCTGCATTGAATAGTATGCCCATAGCCAGGGTATGGCTGGGAGCTTTTGGCCTTAAAATTCATAAGGCGCTGCCAACATAATGTCTGAAAACTGTGTTATGTTAAAGAGCTGTGATCAAATACAACACCTACGTGTACCATCTATTCACTGATTTCCAATATAAAGCGCTTCTTAATTGCCAATATGCAATAGAGAGAACATTCATGTAACCAATGTACTATACAGAGAGCATCCTAATAAATAATATGCAATAGAGAGAACATCCATGTAATCAATGTACTATACAGAGAGCATCCTAATAAATAATATGCAATAGAGAGAACATCCATGTCACCAATGTATTATACAGATAGCATCCTAATCACCAATATGCAATAACAGAGAGAACAGTCATGTCACCAATGTACTATACAGAGAACATCCTAATAAATAATATGCAATAGAGAGAACATCCATGTCACCAATGTATTATACATATAGCATGCTAATCACCAATATACAATAATAGAGACAACATCCATGTCACCAATGTACTATACAGAGAACATCCTGATAAATAATATGCAATAGAGAGAACATCCATGCCACCATGGAATTATACATATAGCATGCTAATCACCAATATACAATAATAGAGAGAACATCCATGTCACCAATGTACTATACAGAGAGCATCCTAGCAACTGGTTACATTGGTAGAAAAGCAGCCATATAAGGTACCTCGGGGCAATTCAATTCAACACGATAGCCGTAATCCACCGGTCTGGAATGGCACATCGCATTCATCCACATTACAAGCCATAACTTGGTGATATGTGCACAAACAGCATTGCAGCATAGCCCAGCAGCACATCGCTATTAATTGAATAGCCCCTTTAACGTAGATATGTCATTCGATTCATGGTATCTAAAAGAACTTAAAAGAAGGACTACCGCTCATGCATAATAGGACAATGCTGTGTATTTTACCCAAAAGTTAAAATTTGCTATCCAGCCCCATACTTGCCTACAAGTTTAGGTGAGAGTATCATTCACTGCCAACAAGAAAGTGTCCAAATCTCTGGCATCCTGGCTCTTTCTGGATAAATTAGGTGAAAATCTAGGCAAACCATTGAGGAAGCGGGGTGTGATTACACAATCTGGTACGCCTCCAAACCATCCACACTGAACCTCACTTTCCCAGTGACCGACTGGTCAATGTCAACAAGTGTGGTCAGCTCCTGGCCATGGCTGCTGTCATAATAACTTTTAGAAGTAGCCTACATCATCAAGCAGTGTGCAGATCGCTTAATATCGGCTTCTATAAAGGTGGATGTTGCTGAGGGATTGGGGAAAGCTCTTTGGCATAGAGTAGTTGGAAAATCTGAGTTTCCTGATACCTGTATAAATAGTTGTGACTCAGAAATCATTGCATGACATAACACAATACGTTTGACTAGCAGAAATATTCCTTTGTGCACGTGACTTTGACTTAGTGTATTGCTAGTTAATATGCAGCAATGTTAACGACACGCATTTCATGGCATGTTTGTTGACAGTACCGTATTATACTAGAGATGAGCGCCTGAAATTTTTCGGGTTTTGTGTTTTGGTTTTGGGTTCGGTTCCGCGGCCGTGTTTTGGGTTCGAACGCGTTTTGGCAAAACCTCACCGAATTTTTTTTGTCGGATTCGGGTGTGTTTTGGATTCGGGTGTTTTTTTCAAAAAACACTAAAAAACAGCTTAAATCATAGAATTTGGGGGTCATTTTGATCCCAAAGTATTATTAACCTCAAAAACCATAATTTACACTCATTTTCAGTCTATTCTGAATACCTCACAATATTATTTTTAGTCCTAAAATTTGCACCGAGGTCGCTGTGTGAGTAAGATAAGCGACCCTAGTGGCCGACACAAACACCGGGCCCATCTAGGAGTGGCACTGCAGTGTCACGCAGGATGTCCCTTCCAAAAAACCCTCCCCAAACAGCACATGACGCAAAGAAAAAAAGAGGCGCAATGAGGTAGCTGTGTGAGTAAGATTAGCGACCCTAGTGGCCGACACAAACACCGGGCCCATCTAGGAGTGGCACTGCAGTGTCACGCAGGATGGCCCTTCCAAAAAACCCTCCCCAAACAGCACATGACGCAAAGAAAAAAAGAGGCGCAATGAGGTAGCTGTGTGAGTAAGATTAGCGACCCTAGTGGCCGACACAAACACCGGGCCCATCTAGGAGTGGCACTGCAGTGTCACGCAGGATGTCCCTTCCAAAAAACCCTCCCCAAACAGCACATGACGCAAAGAAAAAAAGAGGCGCAATGAGGTAGCTGTGTGAGTAAGATTAGCGACCCTAGTGGCCGACACAAACACCGGGCCCATCTAGGAGTGGCACTGCAGTGTCACGCAGGATGTCCCTTCCAAAAAACCCTCCCCAAACAGCACATGACGCAAAGAAAAAAAGAGGCGCAATGAGGTAGCTGACTGTGTGAGTAAGATTAGCGACCCTAGTGGCCGACACAAACACCGGGCCCATTTAGGAGTGGCACTGCAGTGTCACGCAGGATGTCCCTTCCAAAAAACCCTCCCCAATCAGCACATGATGCAAAGAAAAAGAAAAGAAAAAAGAGGTGCAAGATGGAATTGTCCTTGGGCCCTCCCACCCACCCTTATGTTGTATAAACAAAACAGGACATGCACACTTTAACCAACCCATCATTTCAGTGACAGGGTCTGCCACACGACTGTGACTGATATGACGGGTTGGTTTGGACCCCCCCCAAAAAGAAGCAATTAATCTCTCCTTGCACAAACTGGCTCTACAGAGGCAAGATGTCCACCTCATCATCACCCTCCGATATATCACCGTGTACATCCCCCTCCTCACAGATTATCAATTCGTCCCCACTGGAATCCACCATCTCAGCTCCCTGTGTACTTTGTGGAGGCAATTGCTGCTGGTCAATGTCTCCGCGGAGGAATTGATTATAATTCATTTTAATGAACATCATCTTCTCCACATTTTCTGGATGTAACCTCGTACGCCGATTGCTGACAAGGTGAGCGGCGGCACTAAACACTCTTTCGGAGTACACACTTGTGGGAGGGCAACTTAGGTAGAATAAAGCCAGTTTGTGCAAGGGCCTCCAAATTGCCTCTTTTTCCTGCCAGTATAAGTACGGACTGTCTGACGTGCCTACTTGGATGCGGTCACTCATATAATCCTCCACCATTCTATCAATGTTGAGAGAATCATATGCAGTGACAGTAGACGACATGTCCGTAATCGTTGTCAGGTCCTTCAGTCCGGACCAGATGTCAGCATCAGCAGTCGCTCCAGACTGCCCTGCATCACCGCCAGCGGGTGGGCTCGGAATTCTGAGCCTTTTCCTCGCACCCCCAGTTGCGGGAGAATGTGAAGGAGGAGATGTTGACAGGTCGCGTTCCGCTTGACTTGACAATTTTGTCACCAGCAGGTCTTTCAACCCCAGCAGACTTGTGTCTGCCGGAAAGAGAGATCCAAGGTAGGCTTTAAATCTAGGATCGAGCACGGTGGCCAAAATGTAGTGCTCTGATTTCAACAGATTGACCACCCGTGAATCCTTGTTAAGCGAATTAAGGGCTCCATCCACAAGTCCCACATGCCTAGCGGAATCGCTCCGTGTTAGCTCCTCCTTCAATGTCTCCAGCTTCTTCTGCAAAAGCCTGATGAGGGGAATGACCTGACTCAGGCTGGCAGTGTCTGAACTGACTTCACGTGTGGCAAGTTCAAAGGGCATCAGAACCTTGCACAACGTTGAAATCATTCTCCACTGCGCCTGAGACAGGTGCATTCCACCTACTATATCGTGCTCAATTGTATAGGCTTGAATGGCCTTTTGCTGCTCCTCCAACCTCTGAAGCATATAGAGGGTTGAATTCCACCTCGTTACCACTTCTTGCTTCAGATGATGGCAGGGCAGGTTCAGTAGTTTTTGGTGGTGCTCCAGTCTTCTGTACGTGGTGCCTGTACGCCGAAAGTGTCCCGCAATTCTTCTGGCCACCGACAGCATCTCTTGCACGCCCCTGTCGTTTTTTAAAAAATTCTGCACCACCAAATTCAAGGTATGTGCAAAACATGGGACGTGCTGGAATTTGCCCATATTTAATGCACACACAATATTGCTGGCGTTGTCCGATGCCACAAATCCACAGGAGAGTCCAATTGGGGTAAGCCATTCCGCGATGATCTTCCTCAGTTGCCGTAAGAGGTTTTCAGCTGTGTGCGTATTCTGGAAAGCGGTGATACAAAGCGTAGCCTGCCTAGGAAAGAGTTGGCGTTTGCGAGATGCTGCTACTGGTGCCGCCGCTGCTGTTCTTGCGGCGGGAGTCCATACATCTACCCAGTGGGCTGTCACAGTCATATAGTCCTGACCCTGCCCTGCTCCACTTGTCCACATGTCCGTGGTTAAGTGGACATTGGGTACAACTGCATTTTTTAGGACACTGGTGAGTCTTTTTCTGACGTCCGTGTACATTCTCGGTATCGCCTGCCTAGAGAAGTGGAACCTAGATGGTATTTGGTAACGGGGGCACACTGCCTCAATAAATTGTCTAGTTCCCTGTGAACTAACGGCGGATACCGGACGCACGTCTAACACCAACATAGTTGTCAAGGCCTCAGTTATCCGCTTTGCAGCAGGATGACTGCTGTGATATTTCATCTTCCTCGCAAAGGACTGTTGAACAGTCAATTGCTTACTGGAAGTAGTACAAGTGGGCTTACGACTTCCCCTCTAGGATGACCATCGACTCCCAGCAGCAACAACAGCAGCGCCAGCAGCAGTAGGCGTTACACGCAAGGATGCATCGGAGGAATCCCAGGCAGGAGAGGACTCGTCAGAATTGCCAGTGACATGGCCTGCAGGACTATTGGCATTCCTGGGGAAGGAGGAAATTGACACTGAGGGAGTTGGTGGGGTGGTTTGCGTGAGCTTGGTTACAAGAGGAAGGGATTTACTGGTCAGTGGACTGCTTCCGCTGTCACCCAAAGTTTTTGAACTTGTCACTGACTTATTATGAATGCGCTGCAGGTGACGTATAAGGGAGGATGTTCCGAGGTGGTTAACGTCCTTACCCCTACTTATTACAGCTTGACAAAGGGAACACACGGCTTGACACCTGTTGTCCGCATTTCTGGTGAAATACCTCCACACCGAAGAGCTGATTTTTTTGGTATTTTCACCTGGCATGTCAACGGCCATATTCCTCCCACGGACAACAGGTGTCTCCCCGGGTGCCTGACTTAAACAAACCACCTCACCATCAGAATCCTCCTGGTCAATTTCCTCCCCAGCGCCAGCAACACCCATATCCTCCTCATCCTGGTGTACTTCAACACTGACATCTTCAATCTGACTATCAGGAACTGGACTGCGGGTGCTCCTTCCAGCACTTGCAGGGGGCGTGCAAATGGTGGAAGGCGCATGCTCTTCACGTCCAGTGTTGGGAAGGTCAGGCATCGCAACCGACACAATTGGACTCTCCTTGTGGATTTGGGATTTCGAAGAATGCACAGTTCTTTGCTGTGCTGCTTTTGCCAGCTTGAGTCTTTTCATTTTTCTAGCGAGAGGCTGAGTGCTTCCATCCTCATGTGAAGCTGAACCACTAGCCATGAACATAGGCCAGGGCCTCAGCCGTTCCTTGCCACTCCGTGTCGTAAATGGCATATTGGCAAGTTTACGCTTCTCCTCCGACAATTTTATTTTAGGTTTTGGAGTCCTTTTTTTTCTGATATTTGGTGTTTTGGATTTGACATGCTCTGTACTATGACATTGGGCATCGGCCTTGGCAGACGACGTTGCTGGCATTTCATCGTCTCGGCCATGACTAGTGGCAGCAGCTTCAGCACGAGGTGGAAGTGGATCTTGATCTTTCCCTAATTTTGGAACCTCAACATTTTTGTTCTCCATATTTTAATAGGCACAACTAAAAGGCACCTCAGGTAAACAATGGAGATGGATACTAGTATACAATTATGGACTGCCTGCCGAGTGCAGACACAGAGGTAGCCACAGCCGTGAACTACCGTACTGTACTGTGTCTGCTGCTAATATAGACTGGTTGATAAAGAGATGTCTATGTAACTATGTATGTATAAAGAAGAAAGAAAAAAAAACCACGGTTAGGTGGTATACAATTATGGACGGACTGCCTGCCGAGTGCAGACACAGAGGTAGCCACAGCCGTGAACTACCGTACTGTACTGTGTCTGCTGCTAATATAGACTGGTTGATAAAGAGATGTCTATGTAACTATGTATGTATAAAGAAGAAAGAAAAAAAAACCACGGTTAGGTGGTATACAATTATGGACGGACTGCCTGCCGAGTGCAGACACAGAGGTAGCCACAGCCGTGAACTACCGTACTGTACTGTGTCTGCTGCTAATATAGACTGGTTGATAAAGAGATGTCGTAGTAGTATGTATGTATAAAGAAGAAAAAAAAACCACGGTTAGGTGGTATATACAATTATGGACGGGCTGCCGAGTGCCGACACAGAGGTAGCCACAGCCGTGAACTACCGCACTGTACTGTGTCTGCTGCTAATATATAGACTGGTTGATAAAGAGATAGTATACTCGTAACTAGTATGTATGTATAAAGAAAGAAAAAAAAACCACGGTTAGGTGGTATATACAATTATGGACGGGCTGCCGAGTGCCGACACAGAGGTAGCCACAGCCGTGAACTACCGCACTGTACTGTGTCTGCTGCTAATATAGACTGGTTGATAAAGAGATAGTATACTCGTAACTAGTATGTATGTATAAAGAAAGAAAAAAAAACCACGGTTAGGTGGTATATACAATTATGGACGGGCTGCCGAGTGCCGACACAGAGGTAGCCACAGCCGTGAACTACCGCACTGTACTGTGTCTGCTGCTAATATAGACTGGTTGATAAAGAGATAGTATACTCGTAACTAGTATGACTATAAAGAAAGAAAAAAAAACCACGGTTAGGTGGTATATACAATTATGGACGGGCTGCCGAGTGCCGACACAGAGGTAGCCACAGCCGTGAACTACCGCACTGTACTGTGTCTGCTGCTAATATATAGACTGGTTGATAAAGAGATAGTATACTCGTAACTAGTATGTATGTATAAAGAAAGAAAAAAAAAACACGGTTAGGTGGTATATACAATTATGGACGGGCTGCCGAGTGCCGACACAGAGGTAGCCACAGCCGTGAACTACCGCACTGTACTGTGTCTGCTGCTAATATAGACTGGTTGATAAAGAGATAGTATACTCGTAACTAGTATGTATGTATAAAGAAAGAAAAAAAAACCACGGTTAGGTGGTATATACAATTATGGACGGGCTGCCGAGTGCCGACACAGAGGTAGCCACAGCCGTGAACTACCGCACTGTACTGTGTCTGCTGCTAATATATAGACTGGTTGATAAAGAGATAGTATACTCGTAACTAGTATGTATGTATAAAGAAAGAAAAAAAAACCACGGTTAGGTGGTATATACAATTATGGACGGGCTGCCGAGTGCCGACACAGAGGTAGCCACAGCCGTGAACTACCGCACTGTACTGTGTCTGCTGCTAATATATAGACTGGTTGATAAAGAGATAGTATACTCGTAACTAGTATGTATGTATAAAGAAAGGAAAAAAAACCACGGTTAGGTGGTATATACAATTATGGACGGGCTGCCGAGTGCCGACACAGAGGTAGCCACAGCCGTGAACTACCGCACTGTACTGTGTCTGCTGCTAATATAGACTGGTTGATAAAGAGATAGTATACTCGTAACTAGTATGTATGTATAAAGAAAGAAAAAAAAACCACGGTTAGGTGGTATATACAATTATGACGGGCTGCCGAGTGCCGACACAGAGGTAGCCACAGCCGTGAACTACCGCACTGTACTGTGTCTGCTGCTAATATATAGACTGGTTGATAAAGAGATAGTATACTCGTAACTAGTATGTATGTATAAAGAAAGAAAAAAAAACCACGGTTAGGTGGTATATGCAATTATGGACGGGCTGCCGAGTGCCGACACAGAGGTAGCCACAGCCGTGAACTACCGCACTGTACTGTGTCTGCTGCTAATATATAGACTGGTTGATAAAGAGATAGTATACTCGTAACTAGTATGTATGTATAAAGAAAGAAAAAAAAACCACGGTTAGGTGGTATATACAATTATGGACGGGCTGCCGAGTGCCGACACAGAGGTAGCCACAGCCGTGAACTACCGCACTGTACTGTGTCTGCTGCTAATATAGACTGGTTGATAAAGAGATAGTATACTCGTAACTAGTATGTATGTATAAAGAAAGAAAAAAAAACCACGGTTAGGTGGTATATACAATTATGGACGGGCTGCCGAGTGCCGACACAGAGGTAGCCACAGCCGTGAACTACCGCACTGTACTGTGTCTGCTGCTAATATAGACTGGTTGATAAAGAGATAGTATACTCGTAACTAGTATGACTATAAAGAAAGAAAAAAAAACCACGGTTAGGTGGTATATACAATTATGGACGGGCTGCCGAGTGCCGACACAGAGGTAGCCACAGCCGTGAACTACCGCACTGTACTGTGTCTGCTGCTAATATAGACTGGTTGATAAAGAGATAGTATACTACTAATATTATATATACTGGTGGTCAGGTCACTGGTCACTAGTCACACTGGCAGTGGCACTCCTGCAGCAAAAGTGTGCACTGTTTAATTTTAATATAATATTATGTACTCCTGGCTCCTGCTATAACCTATAACTGGCACTGCAGTGCTCCCCAGTCTCCCCCACAATTATAAGCTGTGTGAGCTGAGCACAGTCAGATATATATATATACATTGATGCAGCACACTGGGCTGAGCAGTGCACACAGATATGGTATGTGACTGAGTCACTGTGTGTATCGTTTTTTTCAGGCAGAGAACGGATATATTAAATAAAACAAACAACTGCACTGTCTGGTGGTCACTGTGGTCGTCAGTCACTAAACTCTGCACTCTCTTCTACAGTATCACAGCCTCAGGTCAATCTCTCTCTCTCTCTCTCAACCCTAATCTAAATGGAGAGGACGCCAGCCACGTCCTCTCCCTATCAATCTCAATGCACGTGTGAAAATGGCGGCGACGCGCGGCTCCTTATATAGAATCCGAGTCTCGCGAGAATCCGACAGCGTCATGATGACGTTCGGGCGCGCTCGGGTTAACCGAGCAAGGCGGGAGGATCCGAGTCTGCTCGGACCCGTGAAAAAAACATGAAGTTCGTGCGGGTTCGGATTCAGAGAAACCGAACCCGCTCATCTCTATATTATACGTCACCGAAGTTTAACATATGCATTACAGTCATGACTAAACATAGAACAAAAAAAACATTGATGTGAGAAATCTTCAATAATGGCAGAAAATCCGCCTCCACTGCTGAGCAATCCATCATCACAGCATTGGGTGAAACACTTACGTATTTAGCTTGCAGTGAATACATTTAATAATATGCATTTTTTATGTCAAATATTTTGGTAGGGGACACATGAGTCATGCACATAGAAACAGATCAAGATTGACAGCACAGTCGCAGAAGGAGGTTTGAGTAGTTTGTATTGCTGTAATTACTGGCTTTCTCAAAGACACTTATTTAAAGTGCATGCATATGTCTTACTACTCTCCTCCAAAGTAATCTCATTGTGTCAAGGAAATCAACCATGATTTAACAGTGTCTGTTATATCGTTAAGGTATGACTCATTTAAGAAAATGGTGCAAAAAAATAAATGATGTGCTGTAGCCCATAATAACCAATCAGAAAGCGCCTGGGCATAGGACGATGATTAGGCTGCGGCCTAGACTGGATGGAGTTTGGGTCCAGCCATCCCGCTACTTGCAGCTGTGGACCACACTAGTGGCGTGCTTCTCAAGTGCTGCAGCCAGCAAGTTCCGTCCTTCATTAAAATGCACTAGGTCCAAATGACGCATGCAATAGAATATCTTCTGGTTGGCCTTGCAGCACAGCTGACCAAAAGATATCACATGCGACTGCGGGAGCGAGCAAATTGCGCGCACACTCTGTACGATCCGGCCTATATGTCATTCCGATTTGGCTGGAAATAACATATTGCGCCAACATTGTTCAGTTGTGTACCCACTCTTAAGGTATGTACCTACCCAGCACGGGTGATGGGACCCGGCGGGGGCCGCATTGGCAAGTGTGACAGCGATGGACCAACCGTGGTGGCATGCCCTCACTAGCTATGTCTTCTATCAGCCATGAATGCAATATATCAGTGACATAGTGCGTATGCACTTGACAGTTTGAACGATGTATAGTCCTGATCTATCGAAATTGGGCACATCATTCACAATATCGTCTAGTGTGTAGTGTACCCAGCATAAGAGAGGCTGGGGTAATGGAGCCCTGTTCCAGTGTACCTGTCACAGTGGATGAGGAGGAGGAAGAATTCCAGGAGGCACAGTAGGTAGAGCTAAGGGCATATTAATGATCAGCAGTTAGGAAGTAATAGCGCCTCACTGGGGTCAAGGACTCGCTCCTACAGTGGGACCATTCATACATTTATTGATTGTATTCATTTATTGATACATTTTAGTTTCACTGATTTGTACAAATGCCTACAGTACAGTCAAAGACGCTTTAAGAGAGAAACAGGCCCGTGTTCTGCCTGCTTCGTTCAAGCCCCCTCTTCTCTGCCGACAGCACTGCAGAGTCTGAGCTCTAGAGGGCTCAGACTCTACTGCGCATGTGCAGGTCACTAGAAAATGGCTGCGCCATTTTCATGGTGATTCCACAGCGCTACTGAGGTTGGCGCGGGTCTCTGGATAGGTAAGTATTAAAAAATGGGTGCAGCGTGTGCGGTGGGGACCCCCTCACCGCACACACTGCACCCATTATAAATATACGCCAGTGAGTACAGTATTCATGTGCTTTTCAAGTGATGTTTAAGTATAAAGTTATAAACTGGAAGTGCAGGCAAGACCTATTTTAGCCAAACTGCAACTGGCTGCAATCGCATGCTGGTGGCCATCCAGCACAGGGCAAGGCCGTCTAGCATGCAAATACCTGGCAGCAATGCGATCACAATGTAATTGCGATTGCATCGCTGTTTTGTGGGAGCCCCTCTGCCTCCACAGCCAGGCTACAAAGGCAAACGCAGCGTCAAATTTTTTGGGTCGTAGCAGCCCCCATTTTTGACGACACGCCTGTCCAATGCTGAATCGCCGCCCGTTCCTCCCTGCAAACATATCTGCCTGTCAGTCAGGCAAGAGGTGTTCGCATTAATGTCCCACCTGCGCTTGCTCAGAATGAGACCTACGTGTGCGTAGTGGCTTTGAACACAGGAGAATCCAGCTGCATCGCTTAAGTGATGAGACCTAAATAAGGTCCTAAGGGGAACACTTACTAAGCAGTGATAAGTGCGGAGAAGTGAGCCAATGGAGAAGTTGCCCATGGCAACCAATCAGCACTGAAGTAACATCTATAATTTGCATACTATAAAATGATACAGAGCTGCTGGTTGGTTGACGGGGCAATTTCTCCACTGGCTCACTTCTCCGCTCTTATCACTGCTTAGTAAATGTCCCCCTAAATCACAATATAATAACAAAGCCATCCAGTATTTGCGTATTACATGCAAATGCAGGCTGTGCTTTCTCTGTAAGAACAAAAAAAATATTGCCTTTGCATTATGGTTTATCCTGTTGCAAATCTGCAGCCTTCACTGGATTTGTTCCAAGTCAGGATCACAATCTACTTTCAGCATACATTATTGTATGTGAATTAGAGGGCGCTGCAAGTGAAGATGTTAAATGGGCGGAATCGCGCTCTTATTTATCCGACTTTAATAAGCATTTTATGTGTTTATGAATGCGTGACCACCATATTAAAATGAGAGAGGTGTGAAAAAAACCTCAGGGACTAGCAACATATTCCTAGCTCTCTTCTGATTGATTTACAAGAAATCACTTATATACTATTAAGCAAATAGCATGTGCATTATGATGGTTTAAATGAAAAAATATTGCATATTTAATGGCAGACATCTGTGATGTATTCGCTGTAAAATCTGCATTAGATGTTCATTTTCCTATCAAATAATTTAAACAGTAATTCTTTCTTTGCCGTCAACGTCTTGTTCTTTGCTTCAAACACCATAAATCTAAGTGTAACTTCTCTGTGTTGGTGTATTCGTAAAACATATTTATGACAAATGATTGTCTTTCATGTAATTAAAAGAGCAGATCATGTTGTTCCTTGTCTTGCTAATATTATTAACACTGGCGGTGGTATCAGTGAGATGAATACAAGTAATGCTACAAGGATCTGGCGGAAATGCAGAAACAAATAGATACGGTCTAGGAAATGATTTACTTGGTTTAATACAAACTAGTGAGTCACTCGTGTAATCAAATTTGCATACTCAGTTATTTGCTTGGAAATGAATGTGCAACAGGCCAGGAACAGCTCTCCGAAGCTTTTTTCTGGTCTTTCAGGATTTATCTGCATCACATAAAACCACAATCTGTGATTTGTGACATCCATGTCCGAACTCATGTCCCCTCCTAGGGGCCCATGTAGAGTAGCACATACTGTATGTCTCTGATATGGGGGGGTCATTCCTAGTGATGAGCGGGTTCGGTTCCTCGGAATCCGAACCCGCCCGAACTTCAGCTTTTTTTACACGGATCCGAGCGACTCGGATCTTCCCGCCTTGCTCGGTTAACCCGAGCGCGCCCGAACGTCATCATGACGCTGTCGGATTCTCGCGAGGCTCGGATTCTATCGCGAGACTCGGATTCTATATAATGAGCCGCGCGTCGCCGCCATTTTACACGTGCATTGAGATTGATAGTGAGAGGACGTGGCTGGCGTCCTCTCCGTTTAGAGAAGAAATAGATAGGAGAGTGAGAGTGAGACAGTGACACTTCATTTACTGGAGCTTAGGAGGAGTACTCAGACAGAGAGTGCAGAATTTTGCTGATAGTATTAGTTAGTTATACTAGTGACAGAGTGAGACAGTGACACTTCATTTACTGGAGCTTAGGAGGAGTACTCAGACAGAGAGTGCAGAATTTTGCTGATAGTATTAGTTAGTTATACTAGTGACTGACCAGTGACCACCAGTGCAGTTTTATATTATTTAATATAATCCGTTCTCTGCCTGAAAAAACGATACACAGTGACTCAGTCACATACCATATCTGTGCTCAGCCCAGTGTGCTGCTGCATCATCTATGTATAATATCTGACTGTGCTCACACAGCTTAATTGTGGGGGAGACTGGGGAGCAGTTAGGTTATAGCAGGAGCCAGGAGTACATATTAAAATTAAACAGTGCACACTTTTTTTCTGCAGGAGTGCCACTGCCAGTGTGACTGACCAGTGACCTGACCACCAGTATATAGTATACTATATTGTATTGTGAATGTCTGCCTGTAAAAGTTAAACACACGTCGTGTGGTGTTTTTTTATTCTATAAAATAAAAAACTCATTCTGCTGACAGACAGTGTCCAGCAGGTCCGTCATTATATAATATATACCTGTCCGGCTGCAGTAGTGATATATATATATTTTTTATATCATTATTTATCATCCAGTCGCAGCAGACACAGTACGGTAGTCCACGGCTGTAGCTACCTCTGTGTCGGCACTCGGCAGTCCATCCATAATTGTATACCACCTACCCGTGGTTTTTTTTTTCTTTCTTCTTTATACATACTACATCTCATTATCATCCAGTCTATATTAGCAGCAGACACAGTACAGTACGGTAGTCCACGGCTGTAGCTACCTCTGTGTCGGCACTCGGCAGTCCGTCCATAATTGTATACCACCTACCCGTGGTTTTTTTTTTCTTTCTTCTTTATACATACTACATCTCATTATCAACCAGTCTATATTAGCAGCAGACACAGTACGGTAGACCACGGCTGTAGCTACCTCTGTGTCGGCACTCGGCAGTCCATCCATAATTGTATACCACCTACCCGTGGTTTTTTTTTCTTTCTTCTTTATACATACTACATCTCATTATCATCCAGTCTATATTAGCAGCAGACACAGTACAGTACGGTAGTCCACGGCTGTAGCTACCTCTGTGTCGGCACTCGGCAGTCCGTCCATAATTGTATACCACCTACCCGTGGTTTTTTTTTCTTTCTTCTTTATACATACATACTACCTCTCTTTATCAACCAGTCTATATTAGCAGCAGACACAGTACGGTAGTCCACGGCTGTAGCTACCTCTGTGTCGGCACTCGGCAGTCCGTCCATAATTGTATACCACCTACCCGTGGTTTTTTTTTCTTTCTTCTTTATACATACATACTACATCTCATTATCATCCAGTCTATATTAGCAGCAGACACAGTACAGTACAATAGTCCACGGCTGTAGCTACCTCTGTGTCGGCACTCGGCAGTCCATCCATAATTGTATACTAGTATCCATCCATCTCCATTGTTTACCTGAGGTGCCTTTTAGTTGTGCCTATTAAAATATGGAGAACAAAAATGTTGAGGTTCCAAAATTAGGGAAAGATCAAGATCCACTTCCACCTCGTGCTGAAGCTGCTGCCACTAGTCATGGCCGAGACGATGAAATGCCAGCAACGTCGTCTGCCAAGGCCGATGGCCAATGTCATAGTACAGAGCATGTCAAATCCAAAACACCAAATATCAGTAAAAAAAGGACTCCAAAACCTAAAATAAAATTGTCGGAGGAGAAGCGTAAACTTGCCAATATGCCATTTACCACACGGAGTGGCAAGGAACGGCTGAGGCCCTGGCCTATGTTCATGGCTAGTGGTTCAGCTTCACATGAGGATGGAGGCACTCAGCCTCTCGCTAGAAAAATGAAAAGACTCAAGCTGGCAAAAGCAGTAGCACCGCAAAGAACTGTGCGTTCTTCGAAATCCCAAATCCACAAGGAGAGTCCAATTGTGTCGGTTGCGATGCCTGACCTTCCCAACACTGGACGTGAAGAGCATGCGCCTTCCACCATTTGCACGCCCCCTGCAAGTGCTGGAAGGAGCACCCGCAGTCCAGTTCCTGATAGTCAGATTGAAGATGTCAGTGTTGAAGTACACCAGGATGAGGAGGATATGGGTGTTGCTGGCGCTGGGGAGGAAATTGACCAGGAGGATTCTGATGGTGAGGTGGTTTGTTTAAGTCAGGCACCCGGGGAGACACCAGTTGTCCGTGGGAGGAATATGGCCGTTGACATGCCTGGTGAAAATACCAAAAAAATCAGCTCTTCGGTGTGGAAGTATTTCACCAGAAATGCGGACAACATTTGTCAAGCCGTGTGTTCCCTTTGTCAAGCTGTAATAAGTAGGGGTAAGGACGTTAACCACCTCGGAACATCCTCCCTTATACGTCACCTGCAGCGCATTCATAATAAGTCAGTGACAAGTTCAAAAACTTTGGCCGACAGCGGAAGCAGTCCACTGACCAGTAAATCCCTTCCTCTTGTAACCAAGCTCACGCAAACCACCCCACCAACTCCCTCAGTGTCAATTTCCTCCTTCCCCAGGAATGCCAATAGTCCTGCAGGCCATGTCACTGGCAATTCTGATGATTCCTCTCCTGCCTGGGATTCCTCCGATGCATCCTTGCGTGTAACGCCTACTGCTGCTGGCGCTGCTGTTGTTGCTGCTGGGAGTCGATGGTCATCCCAGAGGGGAAGTCGTAAGCCCACTTGTACTACTTCCAGTAAGCAATTGACTGTTCAACAGTCCTTTGCGAGGAAGATGAAATATCACAGCAGTCATCCTGCTGCAAAGCGGATAACTGAGGCCTTGACAACTATGTTGGTGTTAGATGTGTGTCCGGTATCCGCCGTTAGTTCACAGGGAACTAGACAATTTATTGAGGCAGTGTGCCCCCGTTACCAAATACCATCTAGGTTCCACTTCTCTAGGCAGGCGATACCGAGAATGTACACGGACGTCAGAAAAAGACTCACCAGTGTCCTAAAAAATGCAGTTGTACCCAATGTCCACTTAACCACGGACATGTGGACAAGTGGAGCAGGGCAGGGTCAGGACTATATGACTGTGACAGCCCACTGGGTAGATGTATGGACTCCCGCCGCAAGAACAGCAGCGGCGGCACCAGTAGCAGCATCTCGCAAACGCCAACTCTTTCCTAGGCAGGCTACGCTTTGTATCACCGCTTTCCAGAATACGCACACAGCTGAAAACCTCTTACGGCAAGTGAGGAAGATCATCGCGGAATGGCTTACCCCAATTGGACTCTCCTGTGGATTTGTGGCATCGGACAACGCCAGCAATATTGTGTGTGCATTAAATATGGGCAAATTCCAGCACGTCCCATGTTTTGCACATACCTTGAATTTGGTGGTGCAGAATTTTTTAAAAAACGACAGGGGCGTGCAAGAGATGCTGTCGGTGGCCAGAAGAATTGCGGGACACTTTCGGCGTACAGGCACCACGTACAGAAGACTGGAGCACCACCAAAAACTACTGAACCTGCCCTGCCATCATCTGAAGCAAGAAGTGGTAACGAGGTGGAATTCAACCCTCTATATGCTTCAGAGGTTGGAGGAGCAGCAAAAGGCCATTCAAGCCTATACAATTGAGCACGATATAGGAGGTGGAATGCACCTGTCTCAAGCGCAGTGGAGAATGATTTCAACGTTGTGCAAGGTTCTGATGCCCTTTGAACTTGCCACACGTGAAGTCAGTTCAGACACTGCCAGCCTGAGTCAGGTCATTCCCCTCATCAGGCTTTTGCAGAAGAAGCTGGAGACATTGAAGGAGGAGCTAACACGGAGCGATTCCGCTAGGCATGTGGGACTTGTGGATGGAGCCCTTAATTCGCTTAACAAGGATTCACGGGTGGTCAATCTGTTGAAATCAGAGCACTACATTTTGGCCACCATGCTCGATCCTAGATTTAAAGCCTACCTTGGATCTCTCTTTCCGGCAGACACAAGTCTGCTGGGGATGAAAGACCTGCTGGTGAGAAAATTGTCAAGTCAAGCGGAACGCGACCTGTCAACATCTCCTCCTTCACATTCTCCCGCAACTGGGGGTGCGAGGAAAAGGCTCAGAATTCCGAGCCCACCCGCTGGCGGTGATGCAGGGCAGTCTGGAGCGACTGCTGATGCTGACATCTGGTCCGGACTGAAGGACCTGACAACGATTACGGACATGTCGTCTACTGTCACTGCATATGATTCTCTCACCATTATATGATTATATGAGTGACCGCATCCAAGTAGGCACGTCACACAGTCCGTACTTATACTGGCAGGAAAAAGAGGCAATTTGGAGGCCCTTGCACAAACTGGCTTTATTCTACCTAAGTTGCCCTCCCACAAGTGTGTACTCCGAAAGAGTGTTTAGTGCCGCCGCTCACCTTGTCAGCAATCGGCGTACGAGGTTACATCCAGAAAATGTGGAGAAGATGATGTTCATTAAAATGAATTATAATCAATTCCTCCGCGGAGACATTGACCAGCAGCAATTGCCTCCACAAAGTACACAGGGAGCTGAGATGGTGGATTCCAGTGGGGACGAATTGATAATCTGTGAGGAGGGGGATGTACACGGTGATATATCGGAGGATGATGATGAGGTGGACATCTTGCCTCTGTAGAGCCAGTTTGTGCAAGGAGAGATTAATTGCTTCTTTTTTGGTGGGGGTCCAAACCAACCCGTCATATCAGTCACAGTCGTGTGGCAGACCCTGTCACTGAAATGATGGGTTGGTTAAAGTGTGCATGTCCTGTTTATACAACATAAGGGTGGGTGGGAGGGCCCAAGGACAATTCCATCTTGCACCTCTTTTTTCTTTTATTTTTCTTTGCGTCATGTGCTGTTTGGGGAGGGTTTTTTGGAAGGGCCATCCTGCGTGACACTGCAGTGCCACTCCTAGATGGGCCCGGTGTTTGTGTCGGCCACTAGGGTCGCTTATCTTACTCACACAGTCAGCTACCTCATTGCGCCTCTTTTTTTCTTTGCGTCATGTGCTGTTTGGGGAGGGTTTTTTGGAAGGGCCATCCTGCGTGACACTGCAGTGCCACTCCTAGATGGGCCCGGTGTTTGTGTCGGCCACTAGGGTCGCTTATCTTACTCACACAGTCAGCTACCTCATTGCGCCTCTTTTTTTCTTTGCGTCATGTGCTGTTTGGGGAGGGTTTTTTGGAAGGGACATTCTGCGTGACACTGCAGTGCCACTCCTAGATGGGCCCGGTGTTTGTGTCGGCCACTAGGGTCGCTTATCTTACTCACACAGTCAGCTACCTCATTGCGCCTCTTTTTTTCTTTGCGTCATGTGCTGTTTGGGGAGGGTTTTTTGGAAGGGACATCCTGCGTGACACTGCAGTGCCACTCCTAGATGGGCCCGGTGTTTGTGTCGGCCACTAGGGTCGCTTATCTTACTCACACAGTCAGCTACCTCATTGCGCCTCTTTTTTTCTTTGCGTCATGTGCTGTTTGGGGAGGGTTTTTTGGAAGGGCCATCCTGCATGACACTGCAGTGCCACTCCTAGATGGGCCCGGTGTTTGTGTCGGCCACTAGGGTCGCTTATCTTACTCACACAGTCAGCTACCTCATTGCGCCTCTTTTTTTCTTTGCGTCATGTGCTGTTTGGGGAGGGTTTTTTGGAAGGGACATCCTGCGTGACACTGCAGTGCCACTCCTAGATGGGCCCGGTGTTTGTGTCGGCCACTAGGGTCGCTTATCTTACTCACACAGCGACCTCGGTGCAAATTTTAGGACTAAAAATAATATTGTGAGGTGTGAGGTATTCAGAATAGACTGAAAATGAGTGTAAATTATGGTTTTTGAGGTTAATAATACTTTGGGATCAAAATGACCCCCAAATTCTATGATTTAAGCTGTTTTTTAGGGTTTTTTGAAAAAAACACCCGAATCCAAAACACACCCGAATCCGACAAAAAAAATTCGGTGAGGTTTTGCCAAAACGCGGTCGAACCCAAAACACGGCCGCGGAACCGAACCCAAAACCAAAACACAAAACCCGAAAAATTTCCGGCGCTCATCTCTAGTCATTCCGAGTTGTTCGCCCGTTGCCGATTTTCGCTATGCTGCGATTTGTTGCTAATTGCGCATGCGCAAGGCACGCAGGGCGCATGCGCTTAGTTATTTAACTAAAAACTGCGGCGCTTTTCAGTCGCTCTGCTGATCGGTGAGTGATTGACAGGAAAGGGGCGTTTCTGGGTGGTAATTGAGCGTTTTCCGTGAGTGTGCTAAAAAACGCAGGCGTGTCAGGGAAAAACGCAGGAGTGGCTGGAAAAACGGGGGAGTGGCTGGCCGAACGCAGGGCGTGTTTGTGACGTCAAACAAGGAACTAAACGGACTGAGCTGATCGCAATCTGTGAGTAGGTCTGGAGCTACTCAGAAACTGCAAAGAATTATTTATTAGCAGTTCTGCTAACCTTTCGTTCGCTATTCTGCTAAGCTAAGATACACTCCCAGAGGGCGGCGGCCTAGCGTGTGCAATGCTGCTAAAAGTAGCTAGCGAGCGAACAACTCGGAATGAGGGCTCCAGTGCGACAGTTCAGTCAGAGCCGGCCATAGGCATAGGCAAACTAGGCAATTTCCTAGGGCATTTGATATGCCTAGGGGCATCAGCAGCTTCTGCTGATTAAAATGATATGCGGCATGCCTATATTCTGTATGTAGCATTTCATATGCAGATACAGCCACAGTCTCACACAGTATATAGGCATGCTGCATATCAGTTTAAACAGCAGAAGCTGCTTCTGCATCCTAGCCACATAGCAATGCAAATAAGATGAATTTTCATTACAAAAAAGGTGCCCGACGTTAGCATTGATGCAAGATTTGTGAGGACACATCTGTATCCAAGCAGAGGTAGAGGTGTTAGTGGAAGTGTGAGTGCTGTGTGCACGTGAGTGGGTTGGTTGTGCAGTAGTGTTCGGGAATATGTGTAAGGAGCATTATGTGTGTCATGTAAAAATGCATTAATAATGTGCAACATATGTGTAAAGGGCCACTATGTGTGTCATTATGTGTATAAGGGCATTAATAATGCGCGGCATATGTGTAACAGGGTACTACTGTGTGTCATTATGTGTATAGGGGCACTAATAATGTGCAGGAAATGTGTAGGGGGCACTATGTGTGTCATTATGTGTATAAGGGCATTAATAACGTGCGCCATATGTGTAAGGTACATTATGCGTAAAAGGGCATTAATAAAGGTTGTCATAATGTGTAAGGCGCATTATGTTTATAAGGACATTAATGTGTCTCATATGTGTAAGGGGCATTACTGTGTGGAATTGTGTATAAGGTGCTCTACTATGTGGCATTGCATATAGAAAGGGCACTACTGTGTCGTCTAATGTGACTAAAGAGCAATAAGGTGTGGTGTAATGTGAATAAGGAGCAATTCAGTGTGATGTAATGTGAATAAGGGGCTCTACTGTGAGGAGTAACGTTTATAAGGTAAAAGTGATACTACTGTGGGATGTAATATGAATTATGGACACTATCGCAAGATAAAATGTGAATAAAGTTGCAGTACTGTGTGGCGTAATTGGAATTGGGGTCATTATTGTGTGGCCATGCCCCTTCCCAGCAAGAAGATGCCCCTTTTTGGGCTGTGCGTCAAATGTGCGAACTATTCCTATTTAAAATATAGGGGGTACAAGGACTGCTATGGGTGAGGGGTTATGGTGCTGGGAAAGAGGTGCAAGGTCAGAGGCAGAACCAGCGGTGGTGCTAGGGGGCACCAGCCAAAATCTTGCCTAGGGCATCATATTGGTTAGGGCCGGCTCTGAGTTCAGTGCTTGTCGTTCCTGGTTTGACGTCACAAACACACCCAGCGTTCACCCAGACACTCCTCCGTTTCTCCAGCCACTCCCGTGTTTTTCCCAGAAACGGTAGCGTTTTTTCACACACTCCCATAAAACGGCCTGTTTCTGCCCAGAAACACCCACTTCCTGTCAATCAAATTACGATCACCAGAACGAAGAAAAAACCTCGTAATGCCGTGAGTAAAATTCCTAACTGCATAGCAAATTTACTTGGCGCAGTCGCACTGCGGACATTGCGCATGCGCATTAGCGACTAATCGCTCCGTTGCGAGAAAAAAATAACGAGCGACCAACTCGGAATGACCCCCTGGAAGAGTAAGTCTCGAGCTACTCAGAAACTGCACAGAGAAGTCTTTTCGCAATATTGCGAATCTTTTGTTCGCAATTTTGATAAGCTAAGATTCACTCCCAGTAGGCGGCGACTTAGCGTGTGCAAAGCTGCTAAAAGCAGCTTGCGAGCGAACAACTCGGAATGAGGGCCATGGTTTAGCCTAGCTGCTTCCTTTTTTCCTATACTTACATACATGAATCATGCCCTTTGTGTAGTCTCACAAAGGGCCTGTACAAATAATAGTGATGTGCACCGGAAATTTTTCGAGTTTTGTGTTTTGGGTTTGGGTTTGGTTCCGCGGCCGTGTTTTGGGTTCGAACGCGTTTTCAGTCTATTCTGAACACCTCACACCTCACAATATTATTTTTAGTCCTAAAATTTGCACCGAGGTAGCTGTGTGACTAAGCTAAGCGACCCAAGTGGCCGACACAAACACCTGGCCCATCTAGGAGTGGCACTGCAGTGTCAGACAGGATGGCACTTTAAAAAAACAGTCCCCAAACAGCACATGATGCAAAGAAAAAAAGAGGTGCACCAAGGTCGCTGGATGGCTAAGCTAAGCGACACAAGTGGCCGACACAAACACCTGACCCATCTAGGAGTGGCACTGCAGTGTCAGGCAGGATGGCACTTCAAAAAAATAGTCCCCAAACAGCACATGTATCACTGACCTGGTTTGGGAGTGTTGTGGACTCGGGGCTTCTTCCGATGACCGGGAAGAGGAACCGCCACTGGGTCGTAGTAGAGATGGCCGGATGTAGGTCTTCCTCATGCAGAACTAAGACGGCAGGCGGGAGGCCCAGAGGAATTCTTGTAGGTCTCCTGTAAGACAAGACTTGTAGAAATAATGAAGGCTGGGGTACTGAGATATTGGAGACACTGTGGTATTGAAGGCACTGAGGTACTGGGAGTACAGGGAGTGCTGGGAGACCCTTGGAGGCACGGAGGTGTTTGGAGGCACGGAGGTGCTTGGAGGCACGGAGGTGTTTGGAGACACCGAGGTGTTTGGAGGGACGAGGTGCTTGGAGGCACGAGGTGCTTGGAGACACGGAGGTAACTGGAGGCACGGAGGTGCTTTGAGGCGCGGAGGTGTTTGGAGGCACGGGGTGCTTGGAGGCACGAGGTGCTTGGAGGCACGGAGGTGCTTGGAGGCACGGAGGTAACTGGAGGCACGGAGGTAACTGGAGGCACGGAGGTAACTGGAGGCACGGAGGTGCTTGAGGCGCGGAGGTGCTTGGAGGCACGAGGTGCTTGGAGGCACGAGGTGCTTGGAGGCACGGAGGTGCTTGGAGGCACGGAGGTGCTTGGAGGCACGAGGTGCTTGGAGACACGGAGGTAACTGGAGGCACGGAGGTGCTTGTAGGCACAGGATGCTTGGAAGCACAGGTTGCTTGTAGGCACAGGATGCTTGGAAGCACAGGATGCTTGCAGGGACAGGATGCTTGGAAGCACAGGATGCTTGCAGGGACAGGATGCTTGGAAGCACAGGATGCTTGCAGGGACAGGATGCTTGGAAGCACAGGATGCTTGCAGGGACGAGGGAGCTCTGGATCATAGCTTCCACAGGAGAAACGAAGATACTCAGGCATCGGATCTCTGCCTGGTATCTGATTTTAAATTCCCCGCCCTAGCCTGATTGGCGGAGCAGGCAGGTGACGTCAGACCTGCTCCGCCTCCTTGCCCTTGCTTCCGGGAAGCCGCCGGAGAGCAGCGCCGACCCGCCGCTGAAGCCGGAGACTGACAGGGGAAGAGAGGCGCCGGGCAGACCAGGCCACCCGCAGGGACAAGCGCGGTCGCCGCTGCCCGAGGTTCGTGACAGTACCCCCTCCTCCAGGAGTGGCCCCTGGACACTTCCCGGGCTTAGTCGGATGTCTGGAGTGGAAGATCCGAATCAGACGAGGAGCCGTTACTTCAGTAGCCCCAATCCAACTTCTCTCCTCAGGTCCATAACCCTTCCAGTCCACCAAGTACTGTAATTTTTTATGAAGATAACGAGAGTCCAGAATAGCTTTGATTTCAAACTCCGCTCCAGCTTCTGCCACTACGGACGTTGGCCTTGGGAGTGCTGAGTGGAATCGATTCAGTATGAGGGGACGGAGTAGAGAAACATGGAAGGCGTTAGGTATGCGAAGATGGGCAGGCAAACCCAGTTTACAGACCACAGGATTTAAGACTTGTAGCACAGGGTAAGGACCGATGAACCTTGGAGCGAATTTCATGGTGGGCACCTTCAACCGGAGATTCCGTGTGGACAGCCATACCCTGTCCCCAACTTTATATTGAGGTGCGGCTTGCCGTTTCTTATCTGCAAAGAACTTGTACCGAACAGAAACCTGCTTAAGATTAGCATGAACCTTTCTCCAAATTTGTCCAAAGTGTCGTAGAGTGGACGCTACAGCAGGAACCTCTATTATCGGAAGGCTTGGAAATTCCGGAACACGGGGATGGAACCCGTAGTTGACGAAAAATGGTGATTCCCCAGTGGAAGAATGAAACAAATGGTTATGGGCAAACTCCGCCCAAGGCAACAACTCCACCCAGTTGTCCTGTGAAGGAGAGAGATACAACCGAAGAAAAGTCTCTAGATCTTGATTGACTCGTTCCGTTTGTCCATTTGTTTGGGGATGATAAGCCGACGAAAACTTAAGTTTAATGTGTAGAGTTGAACAAAGGGCTTTCCAAAACCTGGCGGTGAACTGTACTCCACGGTCAGAAACAATCTCTTGTGGCAACCCATGCAAACGAAAATGTTCTCGGATAAACAATAGAGCCAGTTTCGGTGCTGTCGGAAGACCAGTCAAGGGCACAAAGTGTGCCATCTTCGAAAAACGGTCAACGATAACCCAAACGGTGTTGCAACCCTTGGAACAGGGCAAGTCAGTGATGAAGTCCATGGAAATGTGAGTCCAGGGTCTCACAGGGATAGGCAGAGGACGAAGTAACCCTGCAGGAGGCAGACGAGGAGATTTATGTTGTGTACATTGGGGACATGAATTAACGCAATCTTGTACATCCTTCCTCATGGTGTTCCACCAGTAAGACCTTTGCAGAAACTTGTACATCTTCTGAGCGCCGGGATGACCGGAAAACTTGGAGTTATGGACCCACCGTAGTATTCCTGGGCGGAATCTAGCTGGTACGGACATTCTTCCAGGAGGAGGAGCTGGAGTAGTTAAAGCAGCAGAGACAGAAACTGGATTCAGAATTAAACCCCGCTCCGGAGGTTCATCCTCGTCTGTGGGAACCTGTGAACGGGAAAGCGCATCTGCTTTAATATTGAGAGTCCCGGCACGGTACTTGATAATGAACGAGAATCGGGAAAAGAAAAGTGCCCATCTCGCCTGGCGAGGATTCAAACATTGTGCGGATTTGATGTACAGTAAATTCTTGTGATCCGTGTAGATGGTAAACACATGTTTAGCCCCTTCTAGAAGATATCTCCATTCTTCCAAGGCAGATTTGATTGCCAAGAGTTCCTGGTCTCCAATAGAGTAATTTCGTTCGGCTGGAGAGAATTTACGAGAGTGGAAGCCACACGGATGTAATTTCTTATCAGAGGAATGCTGGGAGAGGACAGCCCCCACCCCGACTGAAGATGCATCAACTTCTAAGAAGAAGGGTTCCTCGAAATTTGGTTGTTGGAGAACTGGAGCCGTCGTGAAAGCTAACTTTAAGCGAGAAAAAGCTACAATGGCTTCCGGAGGCCACAAACTAGGATTAGAACCCTTTCTCGTCAGGGCAGTAATGGGTGCAACAATGGTGGAGAAACCTTTAATGAATTTCCTGTAGTAGTTCGCAAAGCCCAGGAACCTTTGTATTGCTTTCAGGGAAAGAGGCTGAGTCCAATCACGAATGGCCGACAACTTTTCCGGATCCATGCGAAGCTCCGTCCCCGAGATGACATAACCGAGGAACGGAATAGATGTTACTTCAAAGGTACATTTGGAAAGCTTGGCGTAGAGATGATTCTCTTGTAAACGGTGTAGCACCTCTTTGACTTGAGTCCTGTGTTCGACAAGATTCTTGGAAAAAATCAGTATGTCGTCCAGATATACCACAACGCTCTGATACAGCATATCACGAAAGATTTCGTTGACGAATCCCTGGAAAACCGCGGGAGCATTACTAAGACCAAACGGCATCACCAAGTATTCGTAATGCCCATCTCGGGTATTAAAGGCAGTCTTCCATTCATCCCCCTCTCGGATGCGTATAAGATTATAAGCTCCTCTCAAGTCGAGTTTTGAAAAAATGCGGGCACCACGAACCCTATCAAATAACTCTGTGATTAGTGGCAAGGGGTATTTATTCTTAATAGTAATGTCGTTTAGGCCGCGGTAGTCGATGCATGGTCTCAACCCCCCGTCCTTTTTCTTCACGAAAAAGAAGCCTGCACCAGCAGGGGAGGAAGAGGGGCGAATGAATCCCTTGAGCATATTGGACTTAATATACTCCGACATGGCTTGAGTCTCGGGAAGAGACAGAGGATATGTGCGACCACGAGGTGGCGTCTTCCCTGGGACAAGGTCAATAGGGCAGTCCCAAGGCCTGTGAGGTGGTAACAGGTCAGCAGCTTGTTCCGAAAATACGTCCTTGTACCCTTGATATGCCTCCGGAATGTGCTCTTCATCCGTTTTGGAGGTAACACGGAGCGGACAAACAGGAGTAAGACAATTAGTGTGACAAAAGGAACTCCAGGACAGAATTTGTGACGACTTCCAATCGATGTGGGGGTTATGACTTTTCAGCCAAGGCATTCCAAGAACCAGATCATGGGGCATTTCTGGGATTACCAAGAGTTCCAAATCTTCCTGATGTAGAGCCCCGACCCGCAGCTTAACTGGCCCCGTGCGCCACATTATGAGACCTTTGGAAATTCTAGTCCCGTTGATAGCCGTCAGTGAAATTGGCCGCTCGATAGGCCGTAACTTTAAACCCAAACTTTGGGCACAGAAGGAAGAAACGAAGTTCCCTGCAGCTCCGGAATCCAATAGGGCTTCACAAGACCTGGAGACTGAATTGGAGACTAGAGTTACTGGAAGCAAGCAGTCCGAAGTTGGAGAAGCTTTTGTCGTAACTCCCAGCTTGACTCCTCCGGAACAAGCTAGGTCTGCCCGTTTCCCGGACGGACTTTACAAGATTTAAGAAAATGATCTGCGGCTCCACAGTAAAGGCAGAGTTTACCCTCACGACGACGCTGTCGTTCTTCCGGAGACAGTCGGGAGCGGTTAATTTGCATGGGCTCATCTGAGCTAGGTGAGGCCACCGGCCTAGGAGTAGGATTCCGGAACCTGGAACGATCCGAACGGTTACGTTCTCTTCCACGCTCCTGCATCCGAAGATCCACCTTGACGCAAAGGGAAATCAAATCTTCTAATGGATCCGGCAGATCTCTAGTAACCAGCTCGTCTTTCAGCCGGTCGGAAAGACCGTTCCAGAAGGCAGCTCTCAGGGCATCATTATTCCAGCGTAGTTCGGAAGCAATGGTCTGGAAATGAACCACGTACTGGCCCACGGAACGGGCGCCCTGCCGAACACGGAGCAAATCGGAAGAAGCAGTGGTCATTCTGCCGGGCTCGTCGAAAATCCTTCGAAAGGACGAGATGAAGTTGGTGTAGTTGGAAACCATGGGATCAGATCGTTCCCATAATGGAGACACCCAATCCAAAGCAGAACCTTCCAACAGAGAAATAATATATGCTACCTTGGACCGGTCTGTAGGAAAGTTGTGTGCAAGTAGCTCGAAATGTACCTCGCACTGGTTCAAGAAACCACGACAATTTTTGGGATTCCCATTATAGCGGGACGGAGTAGGCAACTGAAGGCGTGGAGTGACACCGGCCGATGGTTGAACATTGCTGGCAACGGCAACTGGTGCGACTGCTGGAACAGGAGCCGGAATTACTGAGGCCAGAGACGCCTGAATCTGATCCAGACGCCCGGACAACTGCTGGAGGTACTGCATCACCTGACCTTGTGCTGCTTCCTGACTTTGCACTCGAGAAGCCAGGTTCTGGATGGCACTAGAGTCCGTGTTCCGATCCCCCGAGTCCATGAGGCCTGAGTATACTATCACTGACCTGGTTTGGGAGTGTTGTGGACTCGGGGCTTCTTCCGATGACCGGGAAGAGGAACCGCCACTGGGTCGTAGTAGAGATGGCCGGATGTAGGTCTTCCTCATGCAGAACTAAGACGGCAGGCGGGAGGCCCAGAGGAATTCTTGTAGGTCTCCTGTAAGACAAGACTTGTAGAAATAATGAAGGCTGGGGTACTGAGATATTGGAGACACTGTGGTATTGAAGGCACTGAGGTACTGGGAGTACAGGGAGTGCTGGGAGACCCTTGGAGGCACGGAGGTGTTTGGAGGCACGGAGGTGCTTGGAGGCACGGAGGTGTTTGGAGACACCGAGGTGTTTGGAGGGACGAGGTGCTTGGAGGCACGAGGTGCTTGGAGACACGGAGGTAACTGGAGGCACGGAGGTGCTTTGAGGCGCGGAGGTGTTTGGAGGCACGGGGTGCTTGGAGGCACGAGGTGCTTGGAGGCACGGAGGTGCTTGGAGGCACGGAGGTAACTGGAGGCACGGAGGTAACTGGAGGCACGGAGGTAACTGGAGGCACGGAGGTGCTTGAGGCGCGGAGGTGCTTGGAGGCACGAGGTGCTTGGAGGCACGAGGTGCTTGGAGGCACGGAGGTGCTTGGAGGCACGGAGGTGCTTGGAGGCACGAGGTGCTTGGAGACACGGAGGTAACTGGAGGCACGGAGGTGCTTGTAGGCACAGGATGCTTGGAAGCACAGGTTGCTTGTAGGCACAGGATGCTTGGAAGCACAGGATGCTTGCAGGGACAGGATGCTTGGAAGCACAGGATGCTTGCAGGGACAGGATGCTTGGAAGCACAGGATGCTTGCAGGGACAGGATGCTTGGAAGCACAGGATGCTTGCAGGGACGAGGGAGCTCTGGATCATAGCTTCCACAGGAGAAACGAAGATACTCAGGCATCGGATCTCTGCCTGGTATCTGATTTTAAATTCCCCGCCCTAGCCTGATTGGCGGAGCAGGCAGGTGACGTCAGACCTGCTCCGCCTCCTTGCCCTTGCTTCCGGGAAGCCGCCGGAGAGCAGCGCCGACCCGCCGCTGAAGCCGGAGACTGACAGGGGAAGAGAGGCGCCGGGCAGACCAGGCCACCCGCAGGGACAAGCGCGGTCGCCGCTGCCCGAGGTTCGTGACAACATGATGCAAAGAAAAATGAAAGAAAAAAGAGGTGCAAGATGGAATTGTCCTTGGGCCCTCCCACCCACCCTTATGTTGTATAAACAGGACATGCACACTTTAACGAACCCATCATTTCAGCGACAGGGTCTGCCACATGACTGTGACTGAAATGACTGGTTGGTTTGGGCCCCCACCAAAAAAGAAGCAATCAATCTCTCCTTGCACAAACTGGCTCTACAGAGGCAAGATGTCCACCTCCTCCTCATCGTCCGATTCCTCACCCCTTTCACTGTGTACATCCCCCTCCTCACAGATTATTAATTCATCCCCACTGGAATCCACCATCTCAGGTCCCCGTGTACTTTCTGGAGGCAATTGCTGCTGGTGAATGTCTCCATGGAGGAATTGATTATAATTAATTTTAATGAACATCATCTTCTCCACATTTTCTGGAAGTAACCTCGTACGCCGATTGCTGACAAGGTGAGCGGCGGCACTAAACACTCTTTCGGAGTACACACTGGAGGGAGGGCAACTTAGGTAAAATAAAGCCAGTTTGTGCAAGGGTCTCCAAATTGCCTCTTTTTCCTGCCAGTATACGTACGGACTGTCTGACGTGCCTACTTGGATGCGGTCACTCATATAATCCTCCACCATTCTTTCAATGGTGAGAGAATCATATGCAGTGACAGTAGACGACATGTCAGTAATCGTTGGCAGGTCCTTCAGTCCGGACCAGATGTCAGCATCAGCAGTCGCTCCAGACTGCCCTGCATCACCGCCAGCGGGTGGGCTCGGAATTCGTAGCCTTTTCCTCGCACCCCCAGTTGCGGGAGAATGTGAAAGAGGAGATGTTGACGGGTCGCGTTCCGCTTGACTTGACAATTTTCTCACCAGCAGGTCTTTGAACCTCTGCAGACTTGTGTCTGCCGGAAAGAGAGATCCAACGTAGGTTTTAAATCTAGGATCGAGCACGGTGGCCAAAATGTAGTGCTCTGATTTCAACAGATTGACCACCCGTGAATCCTGGTTAAGCGAATGAAGGGCTCCATTCACAAGTCCCACATGCCTAGCGGAATCGCTCTATTTTAGCTCCTCCTTCAATGCCTCCAGCTTCTTCTGCAAAAGCCTGATGAGGGGAATGACCTGACTCAGGCTGGCAGTGTCTGAACTGACTTCACGTGTGGCAAGTTCAAAAGGTAGCAGAACCTTGCACAACGTTGAAATCATTCTCCACTGCGCTTGAGACAGGTGCATTCCACCTCCTTTGCCTATATCGTGGGCAGATGTATAGGCTTAAATGGCCTTTTGCTGCTCCTCCATCCTCTGAAGCATATAGAGAGTTGAATTCCACCTCGTTACCACCTCTTGCTTCAGATGATGGCAGGGCAGGTTCAGGTGTTTTTGGTGGTGCTCCAGTCTTCTGTACGCGGTGCCTGTACGCCGAAAGTGGCCCGCAATTCTTCTGGCCACCGACAGCATCTCTTGCACGCCCCTGTCGTTTTTTAAATAATTCTGCACCACCAAATTCAAGGTATGTGCAAAACATGGGACGTGCTGGAATTTGCCCAGATGTAATGCACGCACAATATTGCTGGCGTTGTCCGATGCCACAAATCCCCAGGAGAGTCCAATTGGGGTAAGCCATTCTGCGATGATCTTCCTCAGTTGCCGTAAGAGGTTTTCAGCTGTGTGCGTATTCTGGAAAGCGGTGATACAAAGCGTAGCCTGCCTACGAACGAGTTGGCGTTTGCGAGATGCTGCTACTGGTGCCGCCGCTGCTGTTCTTGCAGCGGGAGGCAATACATCTACCCAGTGGGCTGTCACAGTCATATAGTCCTGAGTCTGCCCTGCTCCACTTGTCCACATGTCCGTAGTTAAGTGGACATTGGGTACAACTGCATTTTTTAGGACACTGGTGAGTCTTTTTCTGACGTCCGTGTACATTCTCGGTATCGCCTGCCTAGAGAAGTGGAACCTAGATGGTATTTGGTAACGGGGGCACACTACCTCAAGCAATTCTCTAGTTCCCCGTGAACTAACGGCGGATACTGGACGCACGTCTAACACCAACATAGTTGTCAAGGCCTGAGTTATGCGCTTTGCAACAGGATGACTGCTGTGATATTTCATCTTCCTCGCAAAGGACTGTTGGACAGTCAATTGCTTACTGGAAGTAGTACAAGTGGTCTTCCGACTTCCCCTCTGGGATGACGATCGACTCCCAGCAGCAACAACAGCAGCGCCAGCAGCAGTAGGCGTTACACTCAAGGATGCATCGGAGGAATCCCAGGCAGGAGAGGACTCGTCAGACTTGCCAGTGACATGGCCTGCAGGACTATTGGCTATCCTAGGTAAGGAGGAAATTGACACTGAGGGAGTTGGTGGTGTGGTTTGCGGGAGCTTGGTTACAAGAGGAAGGGATTTACTGGTCAGTGGACTGCTTCCGCTGTCGCCCAAAGTTTTTGAACTTGTCACTGACTTATTATGAATGCGCTGCAGGTGACGTATAAGGGAGGATGTTCCGAGGTGGTTAACGTCCTTACCCCTACTTATTACAGCTTGACAAAGGCAACACACGGCTTGACACCAGTTGTCCGCATTTCTGTTGAAATAATTCCACACTGAAGAGCTGATTTTTTTTGTATTTTGACCAGGCATGTCAATGGCCATATTCCTCCCACGGACAACAGGTGTCTCCCCGGGTGCCTGACTTAAACAAACCACATCACCATCAGAATCCTCCTTGTCAATTTCCTCCCCAGCACCAGCAACACCCATATCCTCATCCTGGTGTACTTCAACACTGACATCTTCAATTTGACTATCAGGAACTGGACTGCGGGTGCTCCTTCCAGCACTTGCAGGGGGCGTGCAAATGGTGGAAGGCGCAAGCTCTTCCCGTCCAGTGTTGGGAAGGTCAGGCATCGCAACCGACACAATTGGACTCTCCTTGGGGATTTGTGATTTCGAAGAACGCACAGTTCTTTGCTGTGCTTTTGCCAGCTTAAGTCTTTTATTTTTTCTAGCGAGAGTATGAGTGCTTCCATCCTCATGTGAAGCTGAACCACTAGCCATGAACATAGGCCAGGGCCTCAGCCGTTCCTTGCCACTCCGTGTGGTAAATGGCATATTGGCAAGTTTACGCTTCTCCTCAGACGCTTTTAATTTAGATTTTTGGGTCATTTTACTGAACTTTTGTGTTTTGGATTTTACATGCTCTGTACTATGACATTGGGCATCGGCCTTGGCAGACGACGTTGATGGCATTTCATCGTCTCGGCCATGACTAGTGGCAGCAGCTTCAGCACGAGGTGGAAGTGGATCTTGATCTTTCCCTATTTTTTTAACCTCCACATTTTTATTCTCCATATTTTAATGCGCACAACTAAAAGCCACCACAGGTATACAATGTAGATGGATGGATAGTATAGTATTATATTACTTATGGACGACGAGTGCACTGACGACACAGAGGTAGGTACAGCCGTGGCCTACCGTACTGCTATATATATATATATATATATATATATATATATATAATATACTGTATAATAATAATAACGGACCTGGTGGACACTGTCAGCAGACTGCTAAACTAGTATGAAGAAAAAAAAAGCCACCACAGGTATACAATGTAGATGGATGGATAGTATAGTATTATATTACTTATGGAGGACGAGTGCACTGACGACACAGAGGTAGGTACAGCCATGGCCTACCATACTGCTATATATATATATAATATACTGTATAATAATAACGGACCTAGTGGACACTGTCAGCAGACTGCTAAACTAGTATGAAGAAAAAAAAGCCACCACAGGTATACAATGTAGATGGATGGATAGTATAGTATTATATTACTTATGGACGACGAGTGCACTGACGACACAGAGGTAGGTCCAGCCGTGGCCTACCGTACTGCTATATATATATATATATATATATATATATATATATATATAATATACTGTATAATAATAACGGACCTGGTGGACACTGTCAGCAGACTGCTAAACTAGTATGAAGGAAAAAAAAGCCACCACAGGTATACAATGTAGATGGATGGATAGTATAGTATTATATTACTTATGGACGACGAGTGCACTGACGACACAGAGGTAGGTACAGCCGTGGCCTACCGTACTGCTATATATATATATATATATATATATATATATAATATACTGAATAATAATAACGGACCTGGTGGACACTGTCAGCAGACTGCTAAACTAGTATGTAGAAAAAAAAAGCCACCACAGGTATACAATGTAGATGGATGGATAGTATAGTATTATATTACTTATGGACGACGAGTGCACTGACGACACAGAGGTAGGTACAGCCGTGGCCTACCGTACTGCTATATATATATATAATATACTGTATAATAATTACGGACCTGGTGGACACTGTCAGCAGACTGCTAAACTAGTAGTATGAAGAAAAAAAAGCCACCACAGGAGTGTTTTTCAGGCAGACAAACGTATACTGGACTGGTGGTCACTGTCAGCAAAACTGTGCACTGTACTCCTGCTATAACTGCTCCCCAGTCCCCACAATTAGGCAGTGTGAGCAGTGCACTCAGCACAGATATATCATGCAGCAGTGCAGCACACTGAGTGAGCACAGATATGGTGGAGCGTTTTTTTCAGGCAGAGAAACAACGGATTAAACTCACTGGTGGTATTATAATCAAAACCCTGCACTGTACTCCCTAACAGCTGCTCCCCGTCCCCAATCCTCCCCACAATTATAACTAAGTCACTCAGTCTTTTCTACTATAACGGAGAGGACGCCAGCCACGTCCTCTCCCTATCAATCTCAATGCACGTGTGAAAATGGCGGCGACGCGCAGCTGCTTATATAGAATCCGAATCTCGCGAGAATCCGACAGCGGGATGATGACGTTCGGGCGAGCTCGGTTTACCCGAGCCACACGGGAGAATCCGAGCACGGCTCGGACCCGTGTAAAAAGGCTGAAGTTCGGGTGGGTCGGTTTCCGAGAAACCGAACCCGCTCATCACTAACAAATAATGGGGTAGATGTATTAACCTGGAGACGGCATAAGGAAGTGATAAACCTGTGATAAAGCAGTGTTAAGTGCAAGGTGATAATGCACCAGCTAATCAGCTCCTAACTGTTCATTTACATATGGGAGCTGATTGGCTGGTAGTTTATCACCTTGCCTTTATCACTGGTTTATCACTTCATTATGCCTTCTCCAGGTTAATACATCTGCCCCAGTGTCGGCTGTAATCTTCCCAGTTCTGATGTGTGTGTCACTTCTGAGAAGGGAGACTGCAGTGGCTGTAACGGTCTTGTACTGTATGTTCTGAAACTTTAAATTTACAGATTTATCTAAAGAGAAATGTATCAACTATGTTCTTATTTATTGTTCAGAAAACATGTATGTTTGAAGCTGCATCATATATATATATATATATATATATCTTTATCCTTCCCCCCTAGTCTCCTACACCTCCTCCTCTCTCCCCTCCTCTGTCTCCCCTCCATCCCTCTGTTTCCTTCCTCCTCCTTTCCTGTTACCCCACTTTCATTCACCTCTGCCCCATGGTCCTGCTACCCCACAACTCAGCCCTGCTCCCTCTATCCCTTCCCTGTCACCTCCCCACACCCCCATCCACATCACACTGACCTCCCTCCCTGCCCACCTCCTGCAGTTTCTCCTCCTAGCTCAGGCACCGGCACCGTTACTACTCTCTCATCATCCCTGCCCTCAAAGTTAATCTCACCTCATCGCTACAGCAACCCATATAATCTCATTCACATCTCTCCCACAAACTCATACCCCCTGTCCTGTGCCCTCTGGAATGCTAGATCTGTTTGTAACAAACTGGTCCCCACTCATGACCTTTTCATTTCCAACTCCCTACACATACTAGCCATTACTGAAACTTGGATTACGCCCCCTGACACTACTTCTCCTGCTGCTCTCTCTGCTGGGGGCCTCACATTCACACACACCCAACCTGGGGGTCACCATGGGAGGGGGGGGGTGTTGGGCTCCTTTTACCTTCTTGTTACTCCTACCAACTCATACCACCAGAACCATCCCTTACATTCTCTACATTTGAGGTCCACGCTATACGCCTCTTCCAACCAGTATATCTTAGAGTAGCTGTCATTTACCGCCCCCCCCTGGCACTGCTTCCAAATTCATCGACAACTTTGCTTCCTGGCTTCCTCACTTCCTCTCTTCTGACATTCCCTCCATTATCCTAGGGGATTTCAACATCCCTATTGACATCCCCACACAATCCCCTGCCTCTAAACTCCTTAACCTCACCTCTTCACTTGGTCTCTCCCAGTGGACCTCCTCACCCTCCCATGTGAATGGGAGCTCACTGGATCTGGTCTTCACTCACCGCTGTGATATTTCTGATTTTTCCAACTCCCCATTTCCCCTCTCTGACCACCACTTGCTCTCCTTTAACCTATCTCTCTCGACTTCCCCATCTCTACCTCCTAAGGCTATCATCACTAAGCGTAACATTGAAGCTATTGACACCACATTCTTTTCCTCCTTGCTTGACTCACTTCTCTCTCCTATTCTCTCTCTCTCTCATTCCCTGTACAAGCCACTTCCACATACAATGCATCCCTTACTTCTGCTCTTGACTCTGTTGCTCCACCAACCACTATTCACCCTCGCAAATTAACACCTCAACCCTGGCACACCAAATGCACCAGATATCTGCAAACATGCTCACGTACTGCTGAGCGACACTGGAGGAAATCACGCTCTAAGGCAGACTTTCTCCATTTCAAACTTATGCTCTCATCCTTCAGTGCTGCCCTTTCTCTTGCTAAACAGTCATACTTCAAGAACCTCATCTCCTCCCAGTCTTCCAACCCCCGGCGCCTCTTTACCACTCTCAACTCACTCCTCTGCCCACCTCCAACTCGTCTCCCTTCCTCACTCTCTGCTCTTGACTTTGCAACTTACTTCACATCCAAAATTGACTCCATACGTCAGGACATCACATCACACCAGACCATCAGTAACCAGCCTTCTCCCATCCCTTACCAACCCTCCCCATCCCTCGCACCAACTCTGACATCTTTCTCCCATGCATCTGGAAAGGAAGTCATGGCCCTCATTCGTTCCTGTCCCCTCACCACCTCCCCACTTGACCCTATCCCCTCCCGCCTTCTCCGCTACCTCTCTCCTTCTGCTTGTTCCCATCTTTCCCACCTTCTCAATCTCTCCCTCTCATCAGGCACTGTCCCCTCTGCCTTCAAGCATGCACTCATCTCTCCTATTCTTAAAAAACCTACCCTTGATCCAAACACTCTCTCCAACTACCGACCCATCTCTCTCCTCCCTTTTGCCTCCAAACTCCTTGAGCGTATTGTCTATAACAGCCTTTCTTCCTTTCTTTCCTCACACTCACTGCTTGACACATTCCAGTCTGGCTTCCGTCCTCTCCACTCCACTGAAACTGCCCTTACAAAAGTATGCAATGACCTCCATGCTGCTAAATCTAAGGGACACTACTCTCTACTTATTCTACTGGATCTCTCTGCTGCTTTTGACACTGTGGACCATCCTCTCCTACTGCAAATCCTTCACTCCATTGGTCTGCGTGACACTGCCCTTTCTTGGCTGTCCTCCTACCTTTCTGACCGTTCATTCTCTGTCTCCTCTTATGACTCTACCTCCCCCTCACTTCCACTAACTGTAGGGGTACCCCAAGGTTCTGTCCTTGGTCCTCTACTCTTCTCTCTCTACACGTCCTCACTAGGTAAGCTCATTAGTTCTTTTGGCTTCCAATATCATCTCTATGCTGATGACACTCAAATCTATCTTTCCTCTCCAGACCTCTCCCCTGCTCTCCTCACTCGCATCTCCAACTGTCTCACTGCTACCTCTTCCTGGATGTCCCAGCGCTTTCTTAAACTTAACATGTCTAAGACCGAGCTGATCATCTTCCCTCCCTCCCGCATAACCTCACCTCCTACAATCTCATTATCTATTGATGGCACTACTATCTCCTCTAGCCCCCAAGTGAGCTGTCTTGGAGTAATCCTTGACTCCTCCCTCTCCTTCAAACCACACATTCAGCACCTCTCACAAACCTGCCGTTTTCATCTAAAAAATATTTACAAGATCAGACCCTTTCTGACCCAGGATGCCACTAAGACTCTTATCCACTCACTGGTCATCTCCAGACTGGACTACTGTAATCTCCTCCTAACTGGCATTCCTGACAAATACCTCTCTCCACTCCAATCTATACTCAATGCAGCTGCCCGGCTCATCTTCCTCACCAAACGCACTACGTCCACCTCTCCTCTCTTACTAGACCTTTACTGGCTCCCCTTCCCTTTCAGAATCCATTTCAAGCTTCTCACACTTGCTTACAAAGCCCTCACCCACTCCTCTCCCATCTACATCTCTGACCTTATCTCCCTTTACACTCCCACCCGTCCTCTTCGCTCTGCTAATGCACGTAGACTCTCCTGCTTACGGATTACTTCCTCCCACTCCTACCTCCAAGATTTTTCACATGCTGCACCACTTCTCTGGAATTCCCTACCTCTCCCCCTCAGACTCTCCACCTCTCTACAAAACTTCAAACGGGCTCTCAAGACCCACTTCTTCACCAAACCCAGCCAAATCTCATCCTAAACCTCTGTTCCACGCTCTCTATGTACCCCATCTGTCTCACCCCTGTCTGTCTACCCTCCCCTTTAGAATGTAAGCTCTCACGAGTAGGGCTGTCTTCCCTCATGTGCTTATCCTTTTCTTACTTTAATAATATTCAACTGCACCAAATCCAGCAGTCTTCTGCCACCTGATACTTATTCCAGTGTCATCTGCTGATGTAGCTATGTTTATTTACCCTGTACTTGTCCAATATTGTCAACTGTAAGTTGCTGTTTTCCTGATTGATTGATTATTTGTTTATGTACTTTGTAATTGGGCGCTGCGGAACCCTTGTGGTGCCATATAAATAAAGGATAATATATATATATATATATAGCACAAAGAAATAACCTTTGATCTATTTCCTCAAGCTGTCTATCTCTTACCGCCTCGTTGCTATTGATCCTACATACCCTCAGGTATTGGGAAAAAGGTAACCCCCTGACGGTAGCTGATGAATGGAAACTATCATAACGTAAGAACGTGTTACGGTCTGTAGGTTTTTTGTATAAACTAGTTTCTATCTTGCCATCCTGTATCTTAATCAATAGATCCAGAAAGCAGATGTCAAACTGGCTGCTACTCAGTGTGAGCTTCACCGGACTAACAGTTACATTGTGAGCAGTTACTAATTCCTGCAGTTTTATATGACTTCACTATATTGAAAATGCACCATGATTTTTATGCTATGTACTAGAGATGAGCGGGTTCGGTTCCTCGGAATCCGAACCCCCCCGAACTTCAGCCTTTTTACATGGGTCCGAGGCAGACTCGGATCTTCCCGCCTTGCTCGGCTAACCCGAGCGCGCCCGAACGTCATCATCCCGCTGTCGGATTCTCACGAGGCTCGTATTCTATCGCGAGACTCGGATTCTATATAAGGAGCCGCGCGTCGCCGCCATTTTCACACGTGCATTGAGATTGATAGGGAGAGGACGTGGCTGGCGTCCTCTCCGTTTATAGTTACTGTTAGTACTAGTTAGTTGATCTGATTGCTGCTTAGCTTATTGTGGGGAGGATTGGGGAGAGCTGTTAGGAGGAGTACAGTCAGTGCAGAGTTTTGCTAGTTTTTTTAAATCCGTTCTCTGCCTGAAAAAAACGCTCCATACCATATCTGTGCTCAGCCTCAGTGTGCTGCATGGTATATCTATGTATATCTGACTGTGCTGAGTGCTCACTGCTCACACAGCTGAATTGTGGGGGAGACTGGGGTGCAGTTATAGCAGGAGTACAGTGCACACTTTTGCTGCCAGTGTGACTGACCAGTGACCACCAGTATATTGTCTGCCTGAAAAAGTTAAACACTCCTGTGGTGTTTTTTTTATTTATTCTATAAACGCATTCTGCTGACAGTGTCCAGCAGGTCCGTCATTCATTATATTATATAAATATTTACCTGCAGTAGTGTTATATTTTTTTTGTTCATCTCTATCATCTTTATCATCTCTATATTAGCAGACGCAGTACGGTAGTCCACGGCTGTGGCTACCTCTGTGTCGTCAGTGCTCGTCCATAATTGTATACCTACCTGTGGTGGTTTTTTTTTTCTATCTTCTTCATACTAGTAGTTTAGGAGTCTGCTGACAGTGTCCAGCAGGTCCGTCATTATATTATATATACCTGCAGTAGTGATATATATATATTTTTTATATAATTATCATCTCTATACTAGCAGACGCAGTACGGTAGTCCACGGCTGTAGCTACCTCTGTGTCGTCAGTGCTCGTCCATAATTGTATACCTACCTGTGGTGGGTTTTTTTTTCTATCTTCTTCATACTAGTAGTTTAGGAGTCTGCTGACAGTGTCCAGCTGGTCCGTCATTATATTATATATACCTGCAGTAGTGATATATATATATTTTTTATATCATTATCATCTCTATACTAGCAGACGCAGTACGGTAGTCCATGGCTGTAGCTACCTCTGTGTCGTCAGTGCTCGTCCATAATTGTATACCTACCTGTGGTGGGTTTTTTTTTCTATCTTCTTCATACTAGTAGTTTAGGAGTCTGCTGACAGTGTCCAGCAGGTCCGTCATTATATTATATATACCTGCAGTAGTGATATATATATATTTTTTATATCATTATCATCTCTATAGTAGCAGACGCAGTACGGTAGTCCACGGCTGTGGCTACCTCTGTGTCGTCAGTGCTCGTCCATAATTGTATACCTACCTGTGGTGGTTTTTTTTTTCTATCTTCTTCATACTAGTAGTTTAGGAGTCTGCTGACAGTGTCCAGCAGGTCCGTCATTATATTATATATACCTGCAGTAGTGATATATATATATTTTTTATATCATTATCATCTCTATACTAGCAGACGCAGTACGGTAGTCCACGGCTGTAGCTACCTCTGTGTCGTCAGTGCTCGTCCATAATTGTATACCTACCTGTGGTGGGTTTTTTTTTTCTATCTTCTTCATACTAGTAGTTTAGGAGTCTGCTGACAGTGTCCAGCAGGTCCGTCATTATATTACATATACCTGCAGTAGTGATATATATATATTTTTTATATCATTATCATCTCTATACTAGCAGACGCAGTACGGTAGTCCACGGCTGTAGCTACCTCTGTGTCGTCAGTGCTCGTCCATAATTGTATACCTACCTGTGGTGGGTTTTTTTTTTCTATCTTCTTCATACTAGTAGTTTAGGAGTCTGCTGACAGTGTCCAGCATGTCCGTCATTATATTATATATACCTGCAGTAGTGATATATATATATATTTTATATCATTATCATCTCTATACTAGCAGACGCAGTACGGTAGTCCACGGCTGTAGCTACCTCTGTGTCGTCAGTCACTCGTCATCCATAAGTATAACTAGTATCCATCCATCTCCATTGTTTACCTGAGGTGCCTTTTAGTTGTGCCTATTAAAATATGGAGAACAAAAATGTTGAGGTTCCAAAAATAGGGAAAGGTCAAGATCCACTTCCACCTCGTGCTGAAGCTGCTGCCACTAGTCATGGCCGAGACGATGAAATTCCATCAACGTCGTCTGTCCAAGGCCGATGCCCAATGTCATAGTACAGAGCATGTAAAATCCAAAACACAAAATATCAGTAAAAAAAGGACTCAAAATCTAAAATAAAATCGTCGGAGGAGAAGCGTAAACTTGCCAATATGCCATTTACCACACGGAGTGGCAAGGAACGGCTGAGGCCCTGGCCTATGTTCATGGCTAGTGGTTCAGCTTCACATGAGGATGGAAGCACTCAGCCTCTCGCTAGAAAAATGAAAAGACTTAAGCTGGCAAAAGCACAGCAAAGAACTGTGCGTTCTTCGAAATCACAAATCCACAAGGAGAGTCCAATTGTGTCGGTTGCAATGCCTGACCTTCCCAACACTGGACGTGAAGAGCATGCGCCTTCCACCATTTGCACGCCCCCCTGCAAGTGCTGGAAGGAGCACCCGCAGTCCAGTTCCTGATAGTCAGATTGAAGATGTCAGTGTTGAAGTACACCAGGATGAGGAGGATATGGGTGTTGCTGGCGCTGGGGAGGAAATTGACAAGGAGGATTCTGATGGTGAGGTGGTTTGTTTAAGTCAGGCACCAGGGGAGACACCTGTTTGTCCGTGGGAGGAATATGGCCATTGACATGCCTGGTGAAAATACCAAAAAAATCAGCTCTTCGGTGTGGAAGTATTTCAACAGAAATGCGGACAACATTTGTCAAGCCGTGTGTTGCCTTTGTCAAGCTGTAATAAGTAGGGGTAAGGACGTTAACCCACCTCGGAACATCCTCCCTTATACGTCACCTGCAGCGCATTCATCATAAGTCAGTGACAAGTTCAAAAACTTTGGGCGACAGCGGAAGCAGTCCACTGACCAGTAAATCCCTTCCTCTTGTAACCAAGCTCACGCAAACCACCCCCACCAACTCCCTCAGTGTCAATTTCCTCCTTCCCCAGGAATGCCAATAGTCCTGCAGGCCATGTCACTGGCAATTCTGACGAGTCCTCTCCTGCCTGGGATTCCTCCGATGCATCCTTGCGTGTAACGCCTACTGCTGCTGGCGCTGCTGTTGTTGCTGCTGGGGAGTCGATGGTCATCCCAGAGGGGAAGTCGTAAGACCACTTTTACTACTTCCACCAAGCAATTGACTGTCCAACAGTCCTTTGCGAGGAAGATGAAATATCACAGCAGTCATCCTGCTGCAAAGCGGATAACTGAGGCCTTGGCATCCTGGGCGGTGAGAAACGTGGTTCCGGTATCCATCATTACTGCAGAGACTTGTTTGAGGTACTGTGTCCCCGGTACCAAATACCATCTAGGTTCCATTTCTCTAGGCAGGCGATACCGAAAATGTACACAGACCTCAGAAAAAGACTCACCAGTGTCCCCTAAAAAATGCAGTTGTACCCAATGTCCACTTAACCACGGACATGTGGACAAGTGAGCAGGGCAGACTCAGGACTATATGACTGTGACAGCCCACTGGGTAGATGTATTGACTCCCGCCGCAAGAACAGCAGCGGCGGCACCAGTAGTAGCATCTCGCAAACGCCAACTCTTTCCTAGGCAGGCTACGCTTTGTATCACCGCTTTCCAGAATACGCACACAGCTAAAAACCTCTTACGGCAACTGAGGAAGATCATCGCAGAATGGCTTACCCCAATTGGACTCTCCTGTGGATTTGTGGCATCGGACAACGCCAGCAATATTGTGTGTGCATTAAATATGGGCAAATTCCAGCACGTCCCATGTTTTGCACATACCTTGAATTTGGTGGTGCAGAATTATTTAAAAAACGAGAGGGGCGTGCAAGAGATGCTGTCGGTGGCCAGAAGAATTGCGGGACACTTTCGGCGTACAGGCACCACGTACAGAAGACTGGAGCAACACCAAAAACGCCTGAACCTGCCCTGCCATCATCTGAAGCAAGAAGTGGTAATGAGGTGGAATTCAACCCTCTATATGCTTCAGAGGTTGGAGGAGCAGCAAAAGGCCATTCAAGCCTATACAACTGAGCACGATATAGGAGGTGGAATGCACCTGTCTCAAGCGCAGTGGGAGAATGATTTCAACGTTGTGCAAGGTTCTGCAACCTTTTGAACTTGCCACACGTGAAGTCAGTTCAGACACTGCCAGCCTGAGTCAGGTCATTCCATCATCAGGCTTTTGCAGAAGAAGCTGGAGACATTGAAGGAGGAGCTAACACTGAGCGATTCCGCTAGGCATGTGGGACTTGTGGATGGAGCCCTTAATTCGCTTAACAAGGATTCACGGGTGGTCAATCTGTTGAAATCAGAGCACTACATTTTGGCCACCGTGCTCGATCCTAGATTTAAAACCTACGTTGTATCTCTCTTTCCGGCAGACACAAGTCTGCAGGGGTTCAAAGAACTGCTGGTGAGAAAATTGTCAAGTCAAGCGGAACGCGACCTGTCAACATCTCCTCCTTCACATTCTCCCGCAACTGGGGGTGCGAGGAAAAGGCTCAGAATTCCCGAGCCCACCCGCTGGCGGTGATGCAGGGCAGTCTGGAGCGACTGCTGATGCTGACATCTGGTCCGGACTGAAGGACCTGACAACGATTACGGACATGTCGTCTACTGTCCCTGCATATGATTCTCTCACCATTGAAAGAATGGTGGAGGATTATATGAGTGACCGCATCCAAGTAGGCACGTCAGACAGTCCGTACGTATACTGGCAGGAAAAAGAGGCAATTTGGAGGCCCTTGCACAAACTGGCTTTATTCTACCTAAGTTGCCCTCCCACAAGTGTGTACTCCGAAAGAGTGTTTAGTGCCGCCGCTCACCTTGTCAGCAATCGGCGTACGAGGATACTTCCAGAAAATGTGGAGAAGATGATGTTCATTAAAATGAATTATAATCAATTCCTCCATGGAGACATTCACCAGCAGCAATTGCCTCCGCAAAGTACACAGGGAGCTGTGATGGTGGATTACAGTGGGGACGAATTGATAATCTGTGAGGAGGGGGATGTACACAGTGATGAATCGGAGGATGATGATGAGGTGAACATCTTGCCTCTGTAGAGCCAGTTTGTGCAAGGAGAGATTAATTGCTTCTTTTTTGGTGGGGGTTCCAAACCAACCCGTCATTTCAGTCACAGTCGTGTGGCAGACCCTGTCACTGAAATGATGGGTTGGTTAAAGTGTGCATGTCCTGTTTATACAACATAAGGGGTGGGTGGGAGGGCCCAAGGACAATTCCATCTTGCACCTCTTTTTTCTTTCATTTTTCTTTGCGTCATGTGCTGTTTGGGGAGTGTTTTTTGGAAGGGCCATCCTGCGTGACACTGCAGTGCCACTCCTAGATGGGCCAGGTGTTTGTGTCGGCCACTAGGGTCGCTTAGCTTAGTCACACAGCTACCTCATTGCGCCTCTTTTTTTCTTTGCGTCATGTGCTGTTTGGGGAGTGTTTTTTTGAAGGGCCATCCTGCGTGACACTGCAGTGACACTCCTAGATGGGCCAGGTGTTTGTGTCGGCCACTACGGTCGCTGAGCTTAGTCACACAGCTACCTCATTGCGCCTCTTTTTTTCTTTGCGTCATGTGCTGTTTGGGAGTGTTTTTTTGGAAGGGCCATCCTGCGTGACACTGCAGTGCCACTCCTAGATGGGCCAGGTGTTTGTGTCGGCCACTTGGGTCGCTGAGCTTAGTCATCCAGCGACCTCGGTGCAAATTTTAGGACTAAAAATAATATTGTGAGTGTGAGGTGTTTAGAATAGACTGAAAATGAGTGGAAATTATGGTTATTGAGGTTAATAATACTTTGGGATCAAAATGACCCCCAAATTCTACGATTTAAGCTGTTTTTTAGGGTTTTTTGAAAAAAACACCCGAATCCAAAACACACCGAATCCGACAAAAAAAATTCGGTGAGGTTTTGCCAAAACGCGTTCGAACCCAAAACACGGCCACGGAACGAACCCAAAACCAAAACACAAAACCCGAAAAAATTTCCGGTGCACATCTCTACTATGTACTAAGATTATTGTCAGTCACAGGGTTTGTACAGTTTGATTATGACTACGTTGTCTCTAAATTCACTTGTGGTTTTGTTGTTAGCGTTGCCATGGCCACATGTCCGGGGGGGCGTGATGTCACTTCCGGATCTGCCGACGCATCAGCTGATGCTGGACAGGAAGTACGGACAGCGTGGCCAGTGGTGAACGCCGGAGGGGAGGCTTGCACAGGGGGGTAAGTTGTCTGCTATTTAAACACTGTATGTATAAATTGTCTTTCATCCTGATGAAGGGGAGGTGGTCCCCGAAACGTTGATCCTTTTTTGCACTAATACACGTTACCTTTGGTCTACAAGATTGCGAGTGCCGCCTTATTTCTTTGTGCTTCATGTGAGGGGGTCATTCCCCTGGGGAATGTACCGCAGCAAGTCGGTCCCTATTGTGGATGACCTGAGTGCCGGAGATACAGCAGTTTTATATATATATATATATATTAGTGATGAGCGGGTTCGGTTCCTCGGGATCCGAACCCCCCCGAACTTCACTCATTTTACACGGGTCCGAGGCAGCCTCAGATCTTCCCGCCTTGCTCGGTTAACCCGAGCGTGCCCGAACGTCATCATCCCGCTGTCGGATTCTCGCGAGATTCGTATTCTATATAAGGAGCCGCGCGTCGCCGCCATTTTTCACTCGTGCATTGGAGATGATAGTGAGAGGACGTGGCCTGGCGTTCTCTCAGTTTCTGTGTTCAGTGTGCTGCAAGTATCTGTGCTCAGTGTGCTGCAAATATCTGTGCTCAGTGTGCTGCAAATATCTACGTTCTCTGCTTGAAAAACGGCTCCATATCTGTGCTCAGTGTGCTGCAAATATCAGTGCTCAGTGTGCTTTATTGTGGGGACTGGGGACCACCAGCATTATATACAGTAGTAGGAGGACAGTGCAGAGTTTTGCTGACCAGTGACCACCAGTATTATACGTTCTCTGCCTGAAAAACGCGCCATATCTGTGCTCAGTGTGCTGCAAATATCTGTGCTCAGTGTGCTTTATTGTGGGGACTGGGGACCACCAGTATTATATAGTAGGAGGACAGTGCAGAGTTTTGCTGACCAGTGACCACCAGTATTATACATTCTCTGCCTGAAAAACGCTCCATATCTGTGCTGCATTGTAGTATATAGTAGGAGGACAGTGCAGAATTTTGCTGACCAGTGACCACCAGAATTATATCAGTACGGTACAGTAGTCCACTGCTCTACCTACCTCTGTGTCTTCAAGTATACTATCCATCCATACCTGTGGTGCATTTAAGTTTTTGTGCGCAGTATATATATAGTAGTAGGACAGTGCATAATTTTGCTGACCACCAGTATATAATATATAGCAGTACGGTACAGTAGGCCACTGCTCTACCTACCTCTGTGTCCTCAAGTATACTATCCATCCATACCTGTGGTGCATTTAACTTTTTTTGCGCAGTATATATATACAGTAGTAGCACAGTGCATAATTTTGCTGACCACCAGTATATAATATATAGCAGTACGGTACAGTAGGCCACTGCTCTACCTACCTCTGTGTCGTCAAGTATACTATCCATCCATACCTGTGGTGCATTTAAGTTTTTGTGCGCAGTATATATATACAGTAGTAGGACAGTGCATAATTTTGCTGACCACCAGTATATAATATATAGAAATACGGTACAGTAGGCCACTGCTCTACCTACCTCTGTGTCGTCAAGTATACTATCCATTATTATTATTATTATTATCCTTTATTTATATGGCGCCACAAGGGTTCCGCAGCGCCCAATTACAGAGTACATGAATAATCAAACAGGAAAACAGCAACTTACAGTTGATGACAGTATAGGACAAGTACAGGGTAAATAAACATAGTTACATCAGCAGATGACACTGGAATAAGTATCAGGTGGCAGAAGACTGCTGGAGTTGATGCAGTTGAAGATTATTAAAGTAAGAAAGGATAAGCACATGAGGGAAGAGGGCCCTGCTCGTGAGAGCCATACCTGTGGTGCATTTAAGTTTTTGTGCGCAGTAATTATATACAGTAGTAGGACAGTGCATAATTTTGCTGACCACCAGTATATAATTATATAGCAGTACGGCCACTGCTCTACCTACCTCTGTGTCGTCAAGTATACTATCCATCCATACCTGTGGTGCATTTAAGTTTTTTTGCGTAGTATATATATATACAGTAGGTAGGACAGTGCATAATTTTGCTGACCACCAGTATATAATATATAGCAGTACGGTACAGTAGGCCACTGCTCTACCTACCTCTGTGTCGTCAATTATACTATCCATCCATACCTGTGGTGCATTTAAGTTTTTGTGCGCAGTATATATATACAGTAGTAGGACAGTGCATAATTTTGCTGACCACCAGTATATAATATATAGAAGTACGGTACAGTAGGCCACTGCTCTACCTACCTCTGTGTCGTCAAGTATACTATCCATTATTATTATTATTATCCTTTATTTTATATGGCGCCACAAGGGTTCCGCAGCGCCCAATTACAGAGTACATGAATAATCAAACAGGAAAACAGCAACTTACAGTTGATGACAGTATAGGACAAGTACAGGTAAATAATAGAGATGTGCACCGGAAATTTTTCGGGTTTTGTGTTTTGGTTTTGGGTTCGGTTCCGTGGCCGTGTTTTGGGTTCGAACGCGTTTTGGCAAAACCTCACCGAATTGTTTTTGTCGGATTCGGGTGTGTTTTGGATTCGGGTGTTTTTTCAAAAACCCTAAAAAACAGCTTAAATCATAGAATTTGGGGGTCATTTTGATCCCAAAGTATTATTAACCTCAATAACCATAATTCCACTCATTTTCAGTCTATTCTGAACACCTCACACCTCGCAATATTATTTTTAGTCCTAAAATTTGCACCGAGGTCGCTGGATGACTAAGCTCAGGCACCCAAGTGGCCGACACAAACACCTGCCCATCTAGGAGTGGCACTGCAGTGTACACGCAGGATGGCCCTTCCAAAAAACACTCCCCAAACAGCACATGACGCAAAGAAAAAAAGAGGCGCAATGAGGTAGCTGTGTGACTAAGCTCAGCAACCCTAGTGGCCGACACAAACACCTGGCCCATCTAGGAGTGGCACTGCAGTGTCACGCAGGATGGCCCTTCCAAAAAACACTCCCCAAACAGCACATGACGCAAAGAAAAAAGAGGCGCAATGAGGTAGCTGTGTGAGTAAGCTAAGCGACCCTAGTGGCCGACACAAACACCTGGCCCATCTAGGAGTGGCACTGCAGTGTCAGGCCGGATGGCCCTTCCAAAAAATACTCCCCAAACAGCACATGACGCAAAGAAGAAAAAAAAGAGGCGCAATGAGGTAGCTGTGTGACTAAGATAAGTGACCCTAGTGGCCGACACAAACACCTGGCCCATCTAGGAGTGGCACTGCAGTGTCACGCAGGATGGCCCTTCCAAAAAATACTCCCCAAACAGCACATGACGCAAAGAAGAAAAAAAAGAGGCGCAATGAGGTAGCTGTGTGACTAAGCTCAGCGACCCCTAGTGGCCGACACAAACACCTGGCCCATCTAGGAGTGGCACTGCAGTGTCACGCAGGATGGCCCTTCCAAAAAACACTCCCCAAACAGCACATGACGCAAAGAAAAATGAAAGAAAAAAGAGGTGCAAGATGGAATTGTCCTTGGGCCCTCCCACCCACCCTTATGTTGTATAAACAGGGACATGCACACTTTAACCAACCCATCATTTCAGTGACAGGGTCTGCCACACGACTGTGACTGAAATGACGGGTTGGTTTGGACCCCCACACCAAAAAAGAAGCAATTAATCTCTCCTTGCAACAAACTGGCTCTACAGAGGCAAGATGTCCACCTCATCATCCTCCTCCGATTCATCAACGTGTACATCCCCCTCCTCACAGATTATCAATTCGTCCCGCCACTGGAATCCACCATCAACAGCTCCCTGTGTACTTTGTGGAGGCAATTGCTGTGGTGAAAGTCTCCATGGAGGAATTGATTATAATTCATTTTAATGAACATCCATCTTCTCCACATTTCTGGAAGTAACCTTGTACGCCGATTGCTGACAAGGTGAGCGGCGGCACTAAACACTCTTTCGGAGTACACACTTGTGGGAGGGCAACTTAGGTAGATTAAAGCCAGTTTGTGCAAGGGCCTCCAAATTGCCTCTTTTTCCTGCCAGTATACGTACGGACTGTCTGACGTGCCTACTTGGATGCGGTCACTCATATAATCCTCCACCATTCTTTCAATGGTGAGAGAATCATATGCAGTGACAGTAGACGACATGTCCGTAATCGTGGCAGGTCCTTCAGTCCGGACCAGATGTCAGCATCAGCAGTCGCTCCAGACTGCCCTGCATCACCGCCAGCGGGTGGGCTCGGAATTCTGAGCCTTTTCCTCGCACCCCCAGTTGCGGGAGAATGTGAAGGAGGAGATGTTGACAGGTCGCGTTCCGCTTGACTTGACAATTTTCTCACCAGCAGTTCTTTGAACCCCTGCAGACTTGTGTCTGCCGGAAAGAGAGATACAACGTAGGTTTTAAATCTAGGATCGAGCACGGTGTGCCAAAATGTAGTGCTCTGATTTCAACAGATTGACCACCCCGTGAATCCTTGTTAAGCGAATTAAGGGCTCCATCCACATGTCCACATGCCTAGCGGAATCGCTCAGTGTTAGCTCCTCCTTCAATGTCTCCAGCTTCTTCTGCAAAAGCCTGATGAGGGGAATGACCTGACTCAGGCTGGCAGTGTCTGAAACTGACTTCACGTGTGGCAAGTTCAAAAGGTTGCAGAACCTTGCACAACGTGAAATCATTCTCCACTGCGCTTGAGACAGGTGCATTCCACCTCCTATATCGTGGTCAGTTGTATAGGCTTGAATGCCTTTTGCTGCTCCTCCAACCTCTGAAGCAATAGAGGGTTGAATTCCACCTCGTTACCAACTTCTTGCTTCAGATGATGGCAGGGTAGGTTCAGGCGTTTTTGGTGTTGCTCCAGTCTTCTGTACGTGGTGCCTGTACGCCGAAAGTGTCCCGCAATTCTTCTGGCCACCGACAGCATCTCTTGCACGCCCCTGTCATTTTTTTAAATAATTCTGCACCACCAAATTCAAGGTATGTGCAAAACATGGGACGTGCTGGAATTTGCCCATATTTAATGCACACACAATATTGCTGGCGTTGTCCGATGCCACAAATCCACAGGAGAGTCCAATTGGGGTAAGCCATTCTGCGATGATCTTCCTCAGTTGCCGTAAGAGGTTTTCAGCTGTGTGCGTATTCTGGAAAGCGGTGATACAAAGCGTAGCCTGCCTAGGAAAGAGTTGGCGTTTGCGAGATGCTGCTACTACTGGTGCCGCCGCTGCTGTTCTTGCGGCGGGAGTCAATACATCTACCCAGTGGGCTGTCACAGTCATATAGTTCTGAGTCTGCCCTGCTCCACTTGTCCTCATGTCCGTGGTTAAGTGGACATTGGGTACAACTGCATTTTTTAGGACACTGGTGAGTCTTTTTCTGAGGTCTGTGTACATTTTCGGTATCGCCTGCCTAGAGAAATGGAACCTAGATGGTATTTGGTACCGGGGACACAGTACCTCAAACAAGTCTATAGTTGGCTCTGCAGTAATGATGGATACCGGAACCACGTTTCTCACCGCCCAGGATGCCAAGGCCTCAGTTATCCGCTTTGCAGCAGGATGACTGCTGTGATATTTCATCTTCCTCGCAAAGGACTGTTGGACAGTCAATTGCTTGGTGGAAGTAGTAAAAGTGGTCTTACGACTTCCCCTCTGGGATGACCATCGACTCCCAGCAGCAACAACAGCAGCGCCAGCAGCAGTAGGCGTTACACTCAAGGATGCATTGGAGGAATCCCAGGCAGGAGAGGACTCGTCAGAATTGCCAGTGACATGGCCTGCAGGACTATTGGCATTCCTGGGGAAGGAGGAAATTGACACTGAGGGAGTTGGTGGGGTGGTTTGCGTGAGCTTGGTTACAAGAGGAAGGGATTTACTGGTCAGTGGACTGCTTCCGCTGTCGCCCAAAGTTTTTGAACTTGTCACTGACTTATGATGAATACGCTGCAGGTGACGTATAAGGGAGGATGTTCCGAGGTGGTTAACGTCCTTACCCCTACTTATTACAGCTTGACAAAGGCAACACACGGCTTGACACCTGTTGTCCGCATTTCTGTTGAAATACTTCCACACCGAAGAGCTGATTTTTTTGGTATTTTCACCAGGCATGTCAATGGCCATATTCCTCCCACGGACAACAGGTGTCTCCCCGGGTGCCTGACTTAAACAAACCACCTCACCATCAGAATCCTCCTTGTCAATTTCCTCCCCAGCGCCAGCAACACCCATATCCTCCTCATCCTGGTGTACTTCAACACTGACATCTTCAAGCTGACTATCAGGAACTGGACTGCGGGTGCTCCTTCCAGCACTTGCAGGGGGCGTGCAAATGGTGGAAGGCGCATGCTCTTCACGTCCAGTGTTGGGAAGGTCAGGCATCGCAACCGACACAATTGGACTCTCCTCGTGGATTTGTGATTTCGAAGAACGCACAGTTCTTTGCTGTGCTTTTGCCAGCTTAAGTCTTTTCATTTTTCTAGCGAGAGGCTGAGTGCTTCCATCCTCATGTGAAGCTGAACCACTAGCCATGAACATAGGCCAGGGCCTCAGCCGTTCCTTGCCACTCCGTGTGGTAAATGGCATATTGGCAAGTTTACGCTTCTCATTTTACGCTTCTTCATTTTACTGAACTTTTGTGTTTTGGATTTTACATGCTCTGTACTATGACATTGGGCATCGGCCTTGGCAGACGACGTTGATGGAATTTCATCGTCTCGGCCATGACTAGTGGCAGCAGCTTCAGCACGAGGTGGAAGTGGATCTTGATCTTTCCCTATTTTTGGAACCTCAACATTTTTGTTCTCCATATTTTAATAGGCACAACTAAAAGGCACCTCAGGTAAACAATGGAGATGGATGGATACTAGTATACTTATGGATGACGAGTGACTGACGACACAGAGGTAGCTACAGCCGTGGACTACCGTACTGCGTCTGCTAGTATAGAGATGATAATGATATAAAAAATATATATATATCACTACTGCAGGTATATATAATATAATGACGGACCTGCTGGACACTGTCAGCAGACTCCTAAACTACTAGTATGAAGAAGATAGAAAAAAAACCCCAACCACAGGTAGGTATACAATTATGGACGAGCACTGACGACACAGAGGTAGCTACAGCCGTGGACTACCGTACTGCGTCTGCTAGTATAGAGATGATAATGATATAAAAAATATATATATATCACTACTGCAGGTATATATAATATAATGACGGACCAGCTGGACACTGTCAGCAGACTCCTAAACTACTAGTATGAAGAAGATAGAAAAAAAAACCCCACCACAGGTAGGTATACAATTATGGACGAGCACTGACGACACAGAGGTAGCTACAGCCGTGGACTACCGTACTGCGTCTGCTAGTATAGAGATGATAATGATATAAAAAATATATATATATCACTACTGCAGGTATATATAATATAATGACGGACCTGCTGGACACTGTCAGCAGACTCCTAAACTACTAGTATGAAGAAGATAGAAAAAAAAAACCACCACAGGTAGGTATACAATTATGGACGAGCACTGACGACACAGAGGTAGCCACAGCCGTGGACTACCGTACTGCGTCTGCTAATATAGAGATGATAAAGATGATAGAGATGAACAAAAAAAATATAACACTACTGCAGGTAAATATTTATATAATATAATGAATGACGGACCTGCTGGACACTGTCAGCAGAATGCGTTTATAGAATTAAAAAAAAAAACACCACAGGAGTGTTTAACTTTTTCAGGCAGACAATATACTGGTGGTCACTGGTCAGTCACACTGGCAGCAAAAGTGTGCACTGTACTCCTGCTATAACAGCACCCCAGTCTCCCCCACAATTCAGCTGTGTGAGCAGTGAGCACTCAGCACAGTCAGATATACATAGATGATATTATCATGCAGCACACTGAGGCTGAGCACAGATATGGTATGTGACTGTGTATCGTTTTTTTTCAGGCAGAGAACGGATTATATTAAATAATAAATAAAACTGGTGGTGGTCACTAGTTACTATCAGCAAAACTCTGCACTCTGAGTACTCCTAATGCTCCCCAAAATTACTAAGTTAGTAGTAAATCAACTCAAGTGTCTCTATCTATTCTAACGGAGAGGACGCCAGCCACGTCCTCTCCCTATCAATCTCAATGCACGTGTGAAAATGGCGGCGACGCGCGGCTCCTTATATAGAATCCGAGCCTCGCGAGAATCCGACAGCGGGATGATGACGTTCGGGCGCGCTCGGGTTAACCGAGCAAGGCGGGAAGATCCGAGTCTGCCTCGGACCCGTGTAAAAAGGCTGAAGTTCGGGGGGGTTCGGATTCCGAGGAACCGAACCCGCTCATCTCTAGTAAATAAACATAGTTACATCAGCAGATGACACTGGAATAAGTATCAGGTGGCAGAAGACTGCTGGAGTTGATGCAGTTGAAGATTATTAAAGTAAGAAAGGATAAGCACATGAGGGAAGAGGGCCCTGCTCGTGAGAGCCATACCTGTGGTGCATTTAAGTTTTTGTGCGCAGTATATATATACAGTAGTAGGACAGTGCATAATTTTGCTGACCACCAGTATATAATATATAGCAGTACGGCCACTGCTCTACCTACCTCTGTGTCGTCAAGTATACTATCCATCCATACCTGTGGTGCATTTAAGTTTTTTTGCGCAGTATATATATACAGTAGTAGGACAGTGCATAATTTTGCTGACCACCAGTATATAATATACAGCAGTATGGTACAGTAGGCCACTGCTCTACCTACCTCTGTGTCGTCAAGTATACTATCCATCCATACCTGTGGTGCATTTAAGTTTTTGTGCGCAGTATATATATACAGTAGTAGGACAGTGCATAATTTTGCTGACCACCAGTATATAATATATAGCAGTATGGTACAGTAGGCCACTGCTCTACCTACCTCTGTGTCGTCAAGTATACTATCCATTATTATTATTATTATCCTTTATTTATATGGCGCCACAAGGGTTCCGCAGCGCCCAATTACAGAGTACATGAATAATCAAACAGGAAAACAGCAACTTACAGTTGATGACAGTATAGGACAAGTACAGGGTAAATAAACATAGTTACATCAGCAGATGACACTGGAATAAGTATCAGGTGGCAGAAGACTGCTGGAGTTGATGCAGTTGAAGATTATTAAAGTAAGAAAGGATAAGCACATGAGGGAAGAGGGCCCTGCTCGTGAGAGCCATACCTGTGGTGCATTTAAGTTTTTGTGCGCAGTATATATATACAGTAGTAGGACAGTACATAATTTTGCTGACCACCAGTATATAATATATAGCAGTATGGTACAGTAGGCCACTGCTCTACCTACCTCTGTGTCATCAAGTATACTATCCATCCATACCTGTGGTGCATTTAAGTTTTTGTGCGCAGTATATATATACAGTTGTAGGACAGTGCATAATTTTGCTGACCACCAGTATATAATATATAGCAGTACGGTACAGTAGGCCTCTGCTCTACCTACCTCTGTGTCATCAAGTATACTATCCATCCATACCTGTGGTGCATTTAAGTTTTTGTGCGCAGTATATATATATATAGTAGTAGGACAGTGCATAATTTTGCTGACCACCAGTATATAATATATAGCAGTACGGTACAGTAGGCCACTGCTCTACCTACCTCTGTGTCGTCAAGTATACTATCCATCCATAACAGTGGTGCATTTAAGTTTTTTTTTTAATATTAAATTTTTATTGAGTTTTCATTAAAGTTACAGTTACACATAAGTATTTAGATAGAAAAAAAATAAAGGGAAAAGACACTAACATAACAAAACTAATAAAGACAAGGGGGAAGAAGGGTATATATCAGGAAAATCTTAATACAACAATGGAAGCAGAATATAATGAAGGAAAGGAAGTCTGCATCAGTTAGCAATTTAAGGCCTTGTGTGGACCGGAGATCGCAGCACAGAAAGGTCGGGTAAGTCAGCCGAGGCACCAGATACACCTGTTTGGCCTGATCTCTCCTTATATAGGGACCATTTAAACCATTTCTTACTAATAGAGGAAGTCCTTGAAGAGCAAATACCCTCCGCTGTTTCAAAAACATAATGTTGATGGACTCTATTTTCTATCATCTATATATTGGGGACAACCGCCGACTTCCACTTGTGAGCAATGGCGGCCTTAGAGGCTATGAGAATATGGCCCAAAAGGTATCTATCACAACTAGACAGCTCACCAGAGTAATAATGAAAAAGTGCCAAGAGGGGGTCAGCTATAATAACCACTCCTAGTATGTTAGAAATGAAAAGAAACACCTCACTCCAGAGCAACTGGATTGCCGGACATAACCAGAAAATATGAAGGATATCTCCCACCATCCCATAATTCCTCCAGCAACTAGAGGAGACATCAGGCCAAATCTTATGCAGACGCTCCGGTGTAAAATACACTCTATGAACCAATTTATAATACATTTCAGAATGATTCACACATTTAGAAATTTTTGAAACAAGATTTAAATATATCTTTCCAGATACATTCGGTGAAAACCTTAGGGAGGTCCTTTTCCCATTTAGTCTGTGAGGGGAATACTCCATGGCGGGATTCAGTTACAAGATGTTGGTACCATCTAGAGATGCCACCCCTATTACCTCTGGGCACTAGAAGAGACATCAATACTTTAGGGAGACCAGTGTGGTGGACTCGGTTGGGAAGGCAGCCTTGAAGCCAATACCGCAGTTGCAGATATTTATGAAAATCCTGCTTAGGTATATGAAATTGTTCCTGGAGTAGGGAAAAGGGGACTAAAACACCGTCTTGAAGGACATCTTGTAGGGTGGAGAGGCCTAGGTCCTGCCAATGATGTAGGTGTAAATCTGGGATCAATAGGGCTATGGCATGGAGAGACAACTGGGGGGAGGGCAGAGCGCCAGCTGGGAGAGATCTAGTTACGGTTCTCCATGCAGATAACGTTGCGTGGACCGCGGAACAATCAGCAACTCTAGCAGGGACTGAAATGGTGGGCAACCAGAACAAGTCCGGCAGAGTAAAGGGAAATACAGCATTCTGTTCTAAGGATACCTATGGTTTAAAAGTGCCCTGGGTGAACCAATCCCTTGCCTGAGTGAGTAAACAAGCAGTATGGTACCTCTCTAAATCCGGATACCCGACTCCACCTGCACACTTAGGAGCAATTAAAGTGGATTTCGCTATCCTCGGCTTTGAGCCCCCCCATATATATTTGGATAATAAACGATTAAACCTATTACAAATATCTTTAGGGAAGGTCCTGGGGATAGTACGGAAAAGGTACATCAATTTTGGTAAGAGAACCATTTTCGCAGCTGCCACCCGTCCAACCCAGGAGACCTCCTGCATCATCCAATCTTTAATAAACAGTTCAAATGCCCGAAAGAGCGGATCGTAGTTACATCCCAGTAAATCCCGCTCCCTAGATATATGTACACCTAAATATTTAAGCGATCTAAGTTGCCACGCATATTTATAATCATTCTTTAGACGTCTAAGCGCGCTATCAGAAATATTCAGAGGGAGGGCCTCAGTCTTAGTAGTGTTCAGCTTATAGTAGGAGACCGCTGCATAAGAATCCAGGAGAGAATGTAAATGTGGTAAAGACGATTCAGGCTCTCTAAGGCATACTAAAATGTCGTCAGCAAAAAGACAGACTTTATGCGACATCTCCCCTACAATTGGGCCCACAATTGAGTCTAATACCCTAATCCGCTCCACCAGAGGCTCAACAGCCAGAACAAAAATGAGGGGTGATAAGGGACAACCCTGACGAGTACCATTAGTAATATTAAATGTAGAGGAATTGCAACCATTGGTGAAAACTGAAGCCGAGGGCGAGGAGTACAAAGCCAAAATGGAGTCGAGTATCCTACCCGCAAACCCAAAACGGCATAGGGTTGCCCGTAAATAGTCCCAATGAAGCCTATCGAATGCTTTTTCTGCATCTAAAGAAAGGACTAAGAGAGGTTCGCCCTGGACCTGGCAGTGTTCAATCAGATTAATAACCCTGCGTGTGTTGTCCGACGCTTGCCTGCCCAAAACAAAGCCCACCTTGTCAGGGTTGATCAAACTAGGTAAAAGAGGGGATATCCTATTCGCAACCATTTTAGCAAACAATTTAAGGTCAGTGTTCAGCAATGCTATTGGACGGTAATTCTGAACTACTGTGGGTGATTTGCCTGGTTTAGGGATAGTAACTATCCGGGCCTCTAACATCTCCTTCGGGAAACACGTGGAGTCAGAGGCTTCATTGAAGACTCACGTTAAAAGGGGGGCAAGGGTCGATTTAAACGTTTTATAAAAGTTAGAGGGGCACCCATCTGGGCCGGGGGCCTTATCCACGGGACAGGAATCTATGGCTGCCTCGACTTCTCCGAGTAACCAGGGAGAGCTAAAGGACTCACAAGTCTTAGGATCCATAGCGGGGAGAGACAACCCATCCAAAAACCCATTAATATCCGCCAGAGTAGGCTGAGGGGTACCAGGGTCATCTTTGAGGTTATATAGCCGCGAATAATATTCGGCAAACGTATTAGCTATCTCAACCGGATCAGTAACTTTAACGCCAGTAGACGTATGAATAGCATGTATACGTTCTTTAGCTCTACGCCCCCTCAGTTTACGCGCCAGCAAACGCCCCGCTCTATTGCCAAGCATATAATATTTTTGATTAAGCTGCTGCAAATTGCGGTGAACTTCTGCCAAGGCAAACGTATTTACCTTTTCATGGGCAGCAAGGAGTTGCTTAAAGAGGGATTGTTAGTAGGGCTAATTTTATGTGCAGATTCCAGTCGGGAGACCTCTCTTTCAGCCGAGGCGTATCTATGTCTATAATCACGTTTAAGTCTAGCCGCTATTTGGATTGCAGAGCCTCTAACCACGGCTTTCAAAGAACACCAATGAGTGAAAACGGATGTATCCTCGGGGCGGTTAGTAGCCAGATATAGATCTAGAGATTGCAGGATGGCCTGGTGAGCCTCAGGGCGGGCAAGAAGGTACGAACCCAGTCTCCAGGGAGCATGGGGGACTGCCCTTTTACTGGTATCCCAAACTACGACAAGTGGCGAGTGATCCGACCAAGACATTGGTAATATATCAACTTTACTTATAGATGCTAACGTCCACTTATCCACCAATGCCAAGTCTATCCTAGAGTACGAGCTATGGACATGGGAATAGAAAGTGTAGTCTCGCTCTGTAGGGTGTTTGGACCTCCATACATCATACAACGCATACTCAGCTAGCAGTTGACCAAATTTGCCTGAGGGATCCTGGGTTGAACTCCTACGAAGGGTTCGGGTTGGACGGGAGCGGTCAATATTAGGATCTAACACCATATTAAAGTCTCCAAGAAACAAAAGCGCACCTCTGGAATGATCCTGGAGAATTCTACAAAAGGTTCTAAAAAATTAGATTTGTTTGGTATTTGGGGCATAGCAAGAAACCAGAGTGGTCTCTACGTTATCTAACTGACCTACTAAAATTAAATATCTCCCGTCAGGGTCTTCATATTTAGAAGATAAAACAAACGGGCAGTGTTGCGCTATAAGAAGAGCCACGCCAGCTTTCTTGGCGGGTCCATTTGCAGTATAACAATGGGGGTAACGTGAATTAGTGAAGAGGGGGGGATTCTGACTCTGAAAGTGTCTCCTGTACCACGACCACATGCGCCCTAAGTTTATGAAAATAATTTAAGGCCAATCTCCGCTTTTGGGGGGAGTTAAGCCCTTTAGCATTAATAGAGACTACGTGCACCATATTCAACTACAAATAGAGCCGATGACTCTGCAGACCAACTTCCGTGCATAAACCGACATACCTGATAAGGGGGGGTAACACAACAAAAAACAGGTGGGAAAACACAGGGAAAATAAAAAAGACAAAACTAAATTGATCTCTCTTGAGATCACAACCAGTCGCCATAGTGTGGCGGTTGTGTAGGCTAAAGAGGGGGTTAGTGACATATCTCCTACCTGCCACCATACATTTGTACTTCAAAATAATGAACACGAGAACATCTTAATAATACGAGAACAGATGAATACACATGTGTTTGAGCAAAACATTAAGAGCAGATAAGGCGGAGCAAAAGCGCTCCAACATGGTAACATAACGCAGTAATCAAACACTAGAATCAGCCCAGCGACTCTCACTACATATCAGAATTCCCCAACAGGCCGACATTAATAATAAACTGCTATGTCTGAGGAGGCGCCATGCAAAACGTTTGAGAAACAGAGCCATTAGTAAAACAGAATATGCAAACAGTAAATTGCACCCGAAACACGGATAAACCGCACACTGTACCCAGCGCCTCCGCAAACACACCACGGCCTTCAAAAACTCTGATAGAGGCATAAGCAATGTTGAAACAGCAAAACAACTATATCCGGAGAGTCACTGGAGTCATAACAGCAGAAATATAACAACCATATATGTTGCACGACCCAGATCTGGCACTTTCACCTCACTGAGGACCAGTCCTGCTGAAGTTGACGGGGGGAGGAGTCCAAAGAGGGTCCCGCAATGTGCCATGATTTAAGCAATTTCGCCCCTTCATCTGCAGTAGAAATAGAGACAGTGGAGCCATCTCGAGAAATCAACAACTTAGTAGGGAAACCCCAACGATAAGGGATATTAGCCTTTCTGAGGGCAGCAGTGATGGGATGAAACGATCGTCGTTTATAGAGGGTGGCTGCAGACAAATCACCAAAGAGTTGAAGTCCTTGAAGGGCAGAAGATGTGTCATACGTCGGTCTAGATGCTTTCAATAAGGCCTCTTTGGCATGGAAATAGTGCATCTTCATTAGGACATCTCTAGGGGCGTCGCCTGGAGCTGCTCTGGCCTTTGGCAACCGATGTATCCGATCAATAAGGAAGTCCGCAGAGGGAGACTGAGGTAATAGAGCTTTAAATAAGGCCACTACATAATCATGTAAACTGCTGTGTGACACCGACTCAGGAACACCACGCAGTTTAAGGTTGCCACGTCGCGATCTATCCTCCAAATCCGTGACCTTGTCCCGTAAAAGTTTCACCTCCGCCTCTAACGCATCGTGAGAGTCCAGTAGGCCGTTATGGGACCCAACTACTTCCTCCATTTTAGTTTCCAAATGATCAGTGCGGCCACCCAGGTCATCTATAGATTGTTGACATGCCGTTAAGGTGGTACGGAACTCGGCTGCCACCTCTTCCTTAAAACGAGACAGAAGTAGCTTCATAGTGCCCACAGTGAGGGCATCTCCATCTCCGACTTTGTCCAGACTCAAAGCGGCTGTAGATGCAGAAGGGGGCGCCTCCATAGGGGGAGGGGTCTGAAGAACTGCGTCCTTAGTGGAGGTCCCAGTGGCTTTAGGACGAGACATTTTCGGAGATGACTTGAAAAATGAAAGCTGCGAGACAGGTTTTGAAGGTTTGCTGCGTCGAGAAGGTATAATAAGGCACAGAGGAAAACAGCCCAACGTTTCCAAACACAGAAGATAGAAAAATCTGAAGTCTCCACTGTCCCAGGGACTAGTAAGACATCTCGTAGATAATGACAGGGGTAGGAGATAACTCTTGCATTACATTGGCATGAGCAGGGCTGACAGGGCTATGAGACTAGCCATCCTCTTATGTACGCAGAAGAGACACCAGGGGGAGCTCCAGCCCAGCACCCTAGGCGCACAGGTGACAATCAGGCTAGGACAGCAGGCTATATATATTCAAGGTTGCTATAATGAAAATTTGTAAGAACTCCCGGCAGCTCCAGGTGTAGAGAGAGGGGTGGCACAGTTTCAGCCCATCCGCAAGAGAGGGTTCCAGGCGGAGGAGGGAGGCGTCTGTAGGCTTGTAAGTAGGGCCCGCCGTGGTCGCCCTCACAGCCGTGTCACTGCCAAACTGCCCCCAGATCCAGCGTAAGGTGGATGGAGGCCGCAGCCGCCCGGTGACGGAGGGAGCCACGCGATCCTCCTGTGCTGCCCAGTAAGCTGCCCACAGCCGTGGACGGACTCGTGGAGGGGCAGGGGTGCTGCAGGACCTCTGGGTGCCCAGAGGTGAGCAAGCGGGGGGGGGGACTCACAGGCCGCACGGGGCAGTATTCGCCACAGGGGGAGGGAAGGTGCTGTGCGGGATGCGGTGGGATCAGCGGGGTGAGACCCCAGGGGCACGGGGGGGCAACCCCAGAGAGCCGCTGAACTCAGACAGGGGGGGCCGCGGCCAAGCCGGCGGTCCGCCCGCAGTAGCGGGGAACAGACGCCCGTACAGAGCTCGTGGGGAGGGGAAGGGGTACTCACCTCAGGTAGGCTGGGGCAGCAGGCTACGTACACGTGGGTGCCGCTGGATATCTCCTCCGGGCTCCCGCCGAGTCACTCCCCGTCGCTCAGCAACAAAGATGGCCGCCGCCTGGGCTCCGGAGCGCTCAGCTCGGCTCCAGTCAGGTCCTGGGTTGCCCCTGCTGCTCGTCAGGGACCACTGTGCAGGCTGGAGATAGGTCCTGGCAGGGGGCAGGGTCCAGGCAGGTTTCTCAGGCGTCCCAGGGGGGCCAACCACGCGGCGGGGGGGATGATCAGAAATCGAGGCCCCGGCTCCAGGGCAGTGAGTAGGCCGCAATCCGCGGGAGCCAGGAAACCAGCTCCCCAACTCCGCAGCACCAACTCACTGCTAACACCCCTGGTAGATATTGCTGGCCAGAGCATGTAGGTTAGAAAAACAGGTGTGAAGAGGCTGTTTTATACTGTAGAAACTCCCAGGTCCCTGGGAGCTCATATAAAGTGCCGCCTGCTCGATCAGCCTCCAGGCCACACCCCTCTGCATTTAAGTTTTTGTGCGCAGTATATATATATACAGTAGTAGGACAGTGCATAATTTTGCTGACCACCAGTATATAATATATAGCAGTACGGTCCAGTAGGCCACTGCTCTACCTACCTCTGTGTCGTCAAGTATACTATCTATCCATCCATACCTGTGGTGCATTTAAGTTTTTGTGCGCAGCATATATATAGTATATAGCGACCTTGGTGCACCTCTTTTTTTCTTTGCATCATGTGCTGTTTGGGGACTATTTTTTGAAGTGCCATCCTGTCTGACACTGCAGTGCCACTCCTAGATGGGCCAAGTGTTTGTGTTGGCCACTTGGGTCGCTTAGCTTAGTCACACAGCTACCTCATTGCGCCTCTTTTTTTCTTTGCATCATGTGCTGTTTGGGGACTATTTTTTTACTCTGCCATCCTGTCTGACACTGCAGTGCCACTCCTAGATGGGCCAGGTGTTTGTATCGACCACTTGGGTCGCTTAGCTTAGTCACACAGCTACCTCATTGCGCCTCTTTTTTTCTTTGCATCGTGTGCTGTTTGGGGACTATTTTTTTGAAGTGCCATCCTGTCTGACACTGCAGTGCCACTCCTTGATGGGCCAGGTGTTTGTGTCGGCCACTTGGGTCGCTTAGCTTAGTCATACAGCTACCTCATTGCGCCTCTTTTTTTCTTTGCATCATGTGCTGTTTGAGGGACTATTTTTTTGAAGTGCCATCCTGTCTGACACTGCAGTGCCACTCCTAGATGGGCCAGGTGTTTGTGTCGGCCACTTGGGTCGCTTAGCTTAGTCACACAGCTACCTCATTG